>NW_005187417.1:1448355-1450661 GCF_000239375.1 Pundamilia nyererei
CCGGAGTTTTGTTTATGCCCACTAGATGTATGTTAGTCTTAAATTCACTCTTCTTTTAGCTCTGGTCCAAAGCAGCATACTTCTATGCTGTTTATCTCTTCAGATAAATGTTTAACCTTCCAAACTACCTAGCTGCTAAATGTGTCTTTTTTATATCCTTGTTCTGGGTATGCTGGCATTTTTACAAGGTTGCTGAGCATCAAATTAATATTTTCTGTTACAGTTGTGACTAAAATATATAAAGCATTATTGTGTATCTTCTGTAGTAAATCAGATCCGGTATAGTTGCAATTCAAAACCTTTACAAATACTAAAAAGAAATCAGAGAAACTGACTTGTTGTAATAATCATCCTGGGAACAAGAAGACTTGCTGTATTTCAAGAGACTCCTAAGATTTCTCATCTAAAGACACTAGTTTTCTAAGGTTTGCAAAAAGCTTTTAGAGACATCTGTTGGATTTTTTTTTCTGCAGCAATCACGTGATCACACATCTTCATCACACATCTGCACACAAATTCATTAGGTTCAGCATCAGGTGAGATGCATGCACGAAAGAAATGCATGTCCATGGCCCATCATGACATCACTCATTGTTTCCTGGACTGAAACATCAACATTAGTGTTGTGGCTGCCACCGTGTTGCTTTGTTGCAGTCATAAGTGACAATTTTTGAGTGGAGTGCCAAGCTAGCAAGCTCACATAGCTTCTTCGACCACCTGTAACAAGTGTTACAGGTGGTCGAAGAAGCATCTACAGCTGTGTTTTTATGCCGCATAAGTCTAATTAAAATGCTTCAAGGGGAACCAAAACCACAAATATGACAGAGAGATCCAATTAGAAGGCTCAGATTGATGGAAGAAGCCCCAATGACAGCTATCTGCTACATCTACCACAGTCTTAGCCTTAAATCCAAAAATGAGGTCTACCTGTAAAATGTAGTGTGATCTAGCAGATGGGTTACTGTAACTCAAGGTGGCCTGGTCTGATGTAGCATGTTTTGTTTTACCTCACAGGAATGGTTGGCTACATGTGCGCTACTTACCTAGGGAACACCTGGTTGCACTATGTGAATGTTACTTTGACATGCACCACCTACGTAAACATTGTTGCAGACCATGTACACAGTTTTATGGAAACGGCATTTCCTGATGGCTGCGGCCTCTCTCAGTAGGGTAATGTGTCCTGCCATAAATCAAACATGGTTCAGGAATGATTTCCGAACCATGGAAGTCCTACCTCACAACTTACAGAACCTAACAGATTTTTTTGCTAACATCTTGGTGCCAGATACCAAAGAGCACCTTCAGGTCCTAGTGGAATCCACTATTTGTGTTTTGACAGCAAAAGATGCACCAATACTATGTTAGGCAGGTGGTCACATGTTATGCCTTATAATTTAGACTTTCTTCTTTAGCTAGGCTGTAAACATAACTACAAAACTAAAGTTGGACTTTTCTACATGAGTGTATGTGTTTGACATGTTTTGGAAGCCACACTTAAGTGGCCATTAAAAGAAATGGCCTAACTTTTTCAGCCTCAGTCAAGAAACATTGTTGAATCTTCATTATTAAAACAAATTTCACAAGATGCATTCGTTCTAGTCACTGTAATTAGCCTAATTGTCCTAAGGGGACAGTTCCTGTAGTTAAAACATGGTCAAAGTTGCCCTAAAATCGCCCACTAATATCTGAAGTGGGAAAACTGCTTATTTCCTGTACCAGTCAGGGAGCTTGTCGTTCCTTCCGTTGGCCAAAGGTGTCACCAAATCAATCTGGAGTGAAATCTTTATTATAACTCAGGAAGCAGAGAAAGGTGTTCCTCTTACTGTAACCAAGCAGTTACAGGAGCATTACGTTTTACACAGTCCTGTTGTGTCTGAATTTAAACATTTTTAATATTGCATAACTTCACATGCAGACCCACTGATTCTCTTCTTCCTGCTGCACTATTATTCATATTTTTTGCATCAGTATTAGATTAACAGAGTTTACAAAGAATAAACTAGGATCATTTACCAAGAAAATAAATTAAAGCTTTTTATTCTAAATAACCTTTTGTAGAAATCCATAAAATCCACTTTGTTTTACTAAGAATGCAAAAGACTCACTAAAAGCTTATTATGAATCAGTCTTTTAGTTGGTGGCACAGAGAGGAGCATTGATTACAGTTGGGAAAACTTGCTGCAATAGACATTTGAGGAGAATGTTATGTAAAAAAGACATAAAGGTTATAAACACACGTGATCATATAATTCTCAGTCCCACTTGTGATGTGTTTTCTGAGGGTCACAGAACAGGTGGAGGTT
>NW_005187417.1:1451221-1478090 GCF_000239375.1 Pundamilia nyererei
AGAGTTTTGGTACTCTTGTAGTTTTAAGTGGTGACCCATAGGGGGGTTACCGTACAGGTCAAACACTGCACTTGTTTCATTGCAAACTCTAATGAAAAGACACGCAGAACATCAAGATTCATGCATTCATGGAGGGACATGAGCATAGACTGAGATGCACTAAAAGTGATTATACAATGAGTTGTAAAAAAACAAAGAATAAATCTATATTATTATTAAATAATACACAACATATTTAAAAGATTTATATTTTTTAAAAGTTGTATTTGACTGGATTCAAGCACTAAAGAGTTAGCAAACTCCGGAGGGGGCAAGAAGGAATAACCTTTTCCTTCCTCAATTAGCCCAATTAATCCAAATCAAACTAGCCAATCACCGCGCCAATCAATCAGCGAAACAAACCCGATTTTTCTTGGAGATTTATTTATTTTCCTGTGGATTTTCCGCTCTCTCCTGAAGCAGCGGCGGCAGCAGCAGCTCGGCTCAGTGGTGTTAAACGAGACTGTAAGCTAGGTGGCCGCACGATCACATTTATCGCGCCGAAGCTGTGCCAGACGCACATGGGATCCGTCCTGCTTACCGGGGGATCTTCAGCACCGGCAGCCGAGCGGAGGGCACCGTCAGCCCGGTCAGGAGGAGCGCTCAGCCTGCCTGGACTCTTCCGCTGACGCAAAACAAACGCACAGACACACACACACAAACACACACACGCAGAACAAACACTACACATTTCGGAGGTGATATTCTTCCTTCCTGAGACACAAAGTGTTATTTATTTATATCGTATGCGAGCCTGACAGTCAGCCGCGGCGGACAAACTGCGTGTTAGCGCGGGGAGGTCGGACTTGTTTGGCAGGGGAAACACTGAAACACACGCGAAAAGACTCCCGTTCTGTCGCCCCCCTTCTTTTATTTCCTGTCAGTTTTTTTTCTTCTTCTTGCGATTTATTTCCTGCTGCCAAAACCAGGAACCCGGGACTGAACCCTTACTCCGAGGATGAAAGAAAACTAGATTTGCGATCGAGGCTTTGAGGTTGTTTTACTGGATTTATTTCGCTGTGGAGGAAAAGCGATCCGGGAGCGGAGCGGTGCGCAAAAAAGCCGAGGTCTTCCTCCTCTCTTCTCTCCGTCCTTTCTATCTCTCCATCTATCAATCTGTCTACCCATCCTCTTCTATCTATCTGTCTCTCCATTTGTTTCCATGTTTTAGGTCCGTGCGATTTTGCTAAAATGCATCATCAACAGCGGATGGCAGCTTTGGGAACAGACAAGGAACTGAGTGACTTACTGGATTTCAGCGCGGTAAGGAAATCCACCTTCTTCTCTTATCGCTAATATGAATAAAATGACAGGTATCATGTGAGAGCAAGCCGTAGAGGAGAATAAAAGCGTTCTGTAGGCTTTACATCCACCACTGTTTACATTTTTAATGTATGAGTTGCACGGCACATAGCCCAGCCTGCATATTTTAGCCTTCACTCAGTCTTTTAACTATTTGCACAAAAAGTTGTGTGTTTATGTAGAGTAACTTGCAGAAAGTCAGTGCATATTGTTGGTTTTGTGTTGTTTAATTTTTTTGCTTGTGTGTGCAGAGAATTGTGATGCTGCATTAGTAATTTTGTTGTCTTATAGATGCGAAACAGCGATTTGAAAATGTTCCCAACATCCATGGTAGTATATCTCATTTTAAGTCATTTTTTTCCTTCATGTGTAGCCTGATTATTGTTGTTGTTGTTATTATTTTTTATCTTTCTACCCATGATAGGATTTAGTAAATGTTTTCCTTTTTTCTATGTGACTTTCTAGGCTGCTCCATGCACTCTGCACCGTTTCGTACAGAATATTTCATGCAAATTAAAAAAAAAGAAAAAAGAAAAAGGCTCGATGTTGAATCATGAACCTGCATGACAGACAGCTAGACAGCCAGCCGAGGAGAGGGAAATGTGTCATACTTTGTCCCCGCAGTGTAAATATTCCTGCAGCATTGCTGTTAAATGTCCAAACCCGCGATTGGGTTTGAAAGTGTGCGTGTGTTTTTAAAGAGAACAGCCTGAGTGGTGAACTTGACGGACAGGAAATAGAGTCCCCGCTCTCGCCCATGTTTTCTCTGCGCCTCTCCTCCTCTGGGAGCAACTTTGGTCTGAAGAGGAGGAGGAAGAGGGGGAAAAAAATCAGAAACACCCCTAAATGATGAGAGGGGAAAAAAAAACTGATTTACATTAATCCGGTTATGAAACGTTGAAAAGCAGCATGAACGTAATGGTATCATAATATCATAATAGTATTAGGGACATGGGTACAGTGATGCTGCATGACATGCAAATAGAATTTACCTGCAATGTTGTGAGTTATTATATTAATTTTAATACTGTAAAAGCATAATATCACAGCCATGGCCTGTGCATGCAAGTGACTTAACAGGAGTGTGCTACAAATAATTTTTGATGAGAAATATATCATAAAATATACATTTTTACAGGAATTAAATGCCAAAGAGAAGATAGTGTGCCTCATGACTGACTGAATGCACAGCTGAGGCCTGCTAGAAAATCTGTTGTTAGAGCCATGCAACCTACACATTAGTGTCTTGTAATACACTACCCTTTTTTTATTATTTGAGTGCAACATGTTGATAAGAACTTGTGCATCAACTCATACAAGTTAACCCCTGTTGCATTTTTTTTTAGATTTAATAACTTCATACACACATCAGAATATGTCTATAGAAAAATTGTAATTATAGAACACACACTCTCTTAGCTAAGTAGGTCTCTATTTACCATGTTTACAGCAGAACTATTGTTAAAGTCCATGTAGAAGAATAAGAAGTGCCCAAAGTCGACGGAAATCACGACTAATTTCCAATTTAGTGGCACACACAACATATTCAATTACTTTGGGAATAGTGGCATATATTTAAAAAGAAGCAAAATAAAAGGCTCAAATTATTTTACAAATTTTAATCCTGGACAATGGTTAACTGAATATTTTAAATATGATGTATTTGATTAAATAAAATAAAATAAAATAAAATAGACTCAGTAAATTGATTTATAATTCCAATGGCAAGGAGATGCTGCTGTGATACAAATATTCTTCATAGTGCTATTATATCTAGTAAGCCGGGTTATATTATAAATGGTATAAAAGGTTGTTTAGATAATCTATCATAGGTGCAAAATGCCGAAAAGTTCAATCAGAAGTTAAATTATGCACAAAAGTAGAAAAATAATTATTGTCCTTAAGAGATAATGCATTAATATTAAAGGCATTTTCCCTGGTTTAAAAACTGAACAGGTTTTTAAGATATGTCAATCAGCCCGTCTTAATTTGAAAAAAAAAATTCAAACAAAGGAGGGCAGCAGCAGCTAAAATGTGTCTCCGCTCATTATAAACGCAGACTGAACATTAATTTATTCAATCATCTGTCCTTACACGCCCACAAGCTGACACCAGCAGCTCAAAGCAGTTAGACTGGGATATCGATAGACCCGCTAATAGTCCGAGTTAGATCGTTTATCTCCCCAACGCTTGTTTTCCCTCTTTATTTGTCGCAGCTGTGAGAGAGATTGAATACACAAGCAAGCAACCTCCTTGTTCGGCAGACGCACTTCCAGGCCCAGCAAGCAGCATTAAGAACAGTGATGGATCAAGTGTTTGCTGCTTTGGGTCAGGGTTTAATTTATCAGAATTCTGGTTGATCTGAAATAAAACCAAAAGCCTCTCGAACGCCTTGACTTAGTACAGTCTTGTACCGTCTGTAAGTGTGAAGCTCGGAGTGTGTTTGCGGTCAACCATGCCAACACACGGGCCTGATGTTCATCCAGAGGGGTTATCTGTGAGGGTCAGATGTCTTACTTTGATAGCGTGAAGTGTTCTGTTGTAAAGCTTTACAGTAGCTCATCTCGAAGCACGGCAGGAATCAGTATTCAGCTTCAGTCTGTCTTAACGTGGGCTTGATTTTCCTGTAGATGTGTAGAGCAGATGGTGACTAGTTCTGATGATTATCTCATATGTTTAAGTCAGATATGAAGTAGATATGAAGTGTTTCATTCCAAAATAAGCCATCCAACATTTGGCAAAAGTGACACTTTAGAATGAAAACATATTTTTCACCAAGGTGAGCAGGCGATATAAGTGGTCCTGTTTATTTTTCACAGATGCTGAAAGAGGAATTTGATTTCTCTCCGCTTCACAAAAATAATCCCACAGTGTTTTGGAACACCAAGTCTTCATTTCAGTGTTTAGCTCTGAGCTGGGATTCTCTGATTAGGATTGAGTACAGACCTAAATGTGTCCATAGCATCAAGTGGAAAACAGAGAAGGGCCAAAACCTTGCATCAAGAGGTGCTGACCAAAGTCAGGAATCTGATTTCTTGACTAAAACTCCAAAATAAAAACTTGTACATTGAATTTTACTTTTAATATCAGTGCCTTTGATTCCCTTTTTAAATTAGGATATGACATCATTCTGTAGATGATTTTTTTTTGAATTATTTAATTATTTTACAGCAGCCAATCAAATTCAATCAGCACGATACCTAAGAACATTACATTTTCTTGTACCTCTCCTGAGGTTGACTGCAAATAATTTATTTTTTCTTATATAAAAGTGCATAAAGACAGGATTACTTTGAGTTCAATTTTCTTCTAAAATTTACACTTGCATTGGTTCTCTAAATTTCTATATATTTAAAAATGTTACTCTCTAAAGGACTTGAACGTTAGGGACTTGATCTGGACTTGGAGTGGGAACTTTGATTTAAGATACTGACTTCTGGACTCCCCTCTTCCCATGACTTGGAACTTTCATGTTTTGATGAAGGACTGGATTTGGGATTTGAGTTTTCACTTGTTGGACTTACGTCATCTTCTCATGATTAGGAACTTGCCTGTCTCAACATTGGACTGTTGACATGTTTGTTATGATGTGAAATATCTTCTCTGCAGGACTTGACCCTTACTCATCTTAACTCTGGGATCTTTTGACCTTGCATTGGGACTTGGCTTTTAACTTTTTGGAACATGACCTTTGACCCCTGGAACTTGCACATTTTGATGAAGGACTCGACCGTTTCACAAAATAATTCATAACATATTGCTCTTGATTTGGGATATGATTTTTCATTTGTTCGAGTGCACTTGCCCTGGACTTGCTTATCTTTTCATGGACAGGACTTAGACCTTGCTTGTCTTTACTTGGGACATGACTATGATTGCATCGATTTGGGTCTTTTGACTTACTGGAGCTTTACACTTGACCTTTGTTGGATTTAAACATGACCCTGGATTTACCTGCCAGTCTTGATGTAGGACTTGACTTGGACATGTTAGTCTTGATATGGGTGTTGTTGCCCATATGTGCACATGCGTGACCTGGGACTTGTTTGTCTTCCTTTGGGACTTGACTATAAACTTCTTGGCATTGTTTTGGATCTTGACATTTAACTTCCTTGACCTCTCCTGGGATATGACCCTGGACATGCCAGTTAGTTACAAAATTGTTTTGCAAAACTGCATCTTTTTTTTTTTCCTTAAAAAACAAAACAAACGGCATAAAATTCTTGGAAAGATGCATACATTGGTTTAATTTTCCTTACAGAGTTCCTGAAGTTCTTGTATAGCAATGAGAACTTCTGTGACAACTTTGGCTTCTTGAAAAACAAATGGGGCATTTCTCAAAGTCAAGTGTTTGGCACTTGAACAGATGTATCTTATTAGTATTAAATCAACCAATACCCAGCCCTAGTCACTTTGGACACTTTCCTTGGTAACATCCACACAAAGATTCCTTCCAAAACAAGACATCATGCATTTAAAAAACAGACAGTATACCCTATGGAGAAAAAAAAAGGGGGGGGGGGGAGTACATGTTACCATTAAATTTATGACATTTCCTAATAAGACCATAATGAGATGAGGGGCTGACAGCTCTCAGCCAAATGTTGGATTGGCGTTTTGGAATGAAGCTTTTCACATGTAGCTGCATTGACGTTTCTGTAGAGATGTGTCTTGCTGTGTGCAGTGTCAGTGCTCTCGGAGGTAATGTGCACTCTGTTTGTCTTGTAGATGTTTTCCCCTCCTGTTAGCAGTGGAAAGAACGGGCCAACCTCCCTGGGGAGCGGACATTTCTCCGGCTCAAGTACGTCAGCTTTCTCTTTTTTTTTTTCCTCCCTCACTTCATCATCTTCTTTTTCTTCTTTTTCTCCTTCTTCTTCTGCTCTTTTCCTCAGCCTCCTCCTCTCCTTCCTCTTACACCTGCTCACTGCTGCTTTGTTTGCTGTTTGAATTTTCTAATGTGGGTAACAGTGTTCAATACGTGGATATGCAGTTTTTGGTTTTTATGCTGTGTTGCATTGTGGGTTACTTTATATTTCAAGCGGACTTGAAAGCCAAATGAGATTTGGCTTGACGATTTAAGAACACAGCTTACTCATACTGTTTATATTTTTACATTACTCGTATTGTGTACAAACAATAACATTGCTTGGTTTGATTATATGACTTTGAATATGCTTAAATCTGTCTCATAATACTTTCCTACATTGTTTGTAGAAAAATGGTCTCCGTATTATGTATTTTATTTAAACAACAAAAAACAAATCACCCAGTTTCTTGAATCCGGGGACATTGTTGTTTTTAACATTATTCAAAAAAGAGGAAGTAGATAATTCTCGAGTTAACTCACAATATTGAATTTTATTTTTATTGCCACTTTATTTCACATTATATAAGTATATGAATGCCAATCTTGGATAAACGGTGATGTAATTTTTCTGACTTTTTTGGGAGGGGGGTCCCATCTGTGTTTCAGCTGCTCAGGTTCATTCCTGAAGGACACTTCCTGTTTTTCTGATTTGCCGCAGTCGTTCTTTCCTTCCTGTGTTGTGGAGATCAGTTTGCTTTGTTTTGCTACGCGCTGGTAGTGTTTGTGTCAAACAGGCACGGTTTGGCTTCGTCAGCGGTGGAATGTGGTGGCTCCAACTTGAAAATGTGGATATTGATAATGCTGATTCATAATGTTATGTCTGGCTTTTACCCTCAGTTCAGTCTGATAAAGTGTTTTAATTTATTCAATCAACCATTTATTCAGTTTTGTTAAGGAGTCTGTGTTTCATTCATTCAGCAGGTCAGTGATTAAATATGGCACACAGTCACTGAGTGCATCAGCGAGGTTGTAAACTGGTCAGAGAGTGAGTCAGTGAGTCTTTAGGTATGTCATGTTATTGATTCATTCATCCAGCCAGGCAGTTATATTCTTAGTAGGAAGTACTTCAGAGGGTTGGGTGTTATTTAAAAGTTTTTCACTCAGCCAGCGTCAGTTCAGTAATGGGCGACTGCCAATATATCCTCAGTGATGTGTCTGCTGTGCATCATCCCTAACCCCCTGCATATATACGCTCAGAGAAGTAAATACAAACCACCCATTACTTTTTTGTTTCAAACTGATCGATAGATACCTTTTAGCCACTACATGAAAAAGCATGAGGTGATAACACATGTTTATTAAATGATCAGTTGCACAACCTGCAACTTGTATGGTGCTAGTAACACCATGCTGACCTAGGGAATGTGGACTTCCACGCTGGCACATTTCCACACATTTACCTGTACTGAACATCAGCAATAAAATGCCAGGTCACCACAGCTACATTTTCTAGTGTGTAAACCTCTCCACTATTCCCCGACACAAGAAAAAAAAAAAAAAAAATGAAAGAAGCATCACCTTGTAGCACTGCTCAGCTATTGCACTTCTCACAGAGTTGAATTTTCAAGGAGTTAAACCAGAAAACTGGCGAAATTAAATTATGCAAAAAAATGTGTTAACTGAACCGTTAAGTTAGCAGTTGATTTATGTTAAAGTAGTGCTAAAGTTTTGATTAAGTAGTAATACTATTCTGTCATCCTAAAGTTAATTCAGCCTCTTAGATTTATGGTGATCCGCTGATGACAGGCAGTCAGGAATATCAACCTCCACGCAGAGACTCATTTATTTGGAACAATAATCAATCTCAGTCCTTCCACAAAGGTTTATTAGATGCTTCAAAGCAGCGTATGCCATGTATCTTAGAGCTCAGCATTACTAAAAGAAGACAACAGTAAAACTGCTGGACCAACATGGCCTACTTTAATTTAGTATATTCGTTTAAATGTTCCCATGCTAATAACTCTGGACTTGATCGACTGTCAACTTGACTTTAGTGAGGTGCAGAATTAAAAGAGAAAATTGAAAAAGCAAAATATTGTGTATTCTGTCCCAGTTTGCCAGTTTTACCACTGTTACATATGACTTCTGACATTGTGTTAGCTGTAGGTTGGGTCTTTTGGGGGGCATGGCCACAGTTAGCCAGCTTAGCGTTTTAAGTTAGAGATTACAGTGTAAGTATAGTCCAGAGAATGTAAACACCGTGACGTCATAGTCATCATTAGCTGATACTTGTTCAGCGGCATGTCAGTTTTCAATCATTTATTGAATTTGTCACTTGGTTCTTATTATATCTGTTTTGTTTTTTGTTTTTTTGTATTCAGGATTGCTTGTTTGTTTGTTTGTTTTTTCATATGTATGGGAAGAATGGAGCTGGAGATTATTGGATTGGATCCTTTCTGAGCTGAGCATGAAGTCAAAGTTCTTGATTTACTGGCAATCTACATTGGTACCCCACCCATTGTATGAAAAGTGCACTTTTTTCAAAGTGTGTCTGGGATGACCCTTAGAGATACGGACATCTGAGCAGGATGCCTCCTGGGCTCCTAGGTGAGATGTTTCAGGTACGTCCAACCATGAGGAGACCCTGGGCCTGATCTGTCGCAGGAATACCTCGGTGTACCACCAGAAGAGGAGGAGGTGATCAGGTCCAAAGGAGGTCTGGCTATCTTTGCGTGGACTGTTGCCCTCTTGTGCAGCTCCTTCTGCTAATGAAAAGTAGAAAGATAGATAGATAGATAGATAGATAGATAGATAGATAGATAGATGGACGGGTGGTCTTAATGTATCCAAGATATATTCAGAAAGGGCTGAAATCCACTTATTGAAATTGCCTCCTGGGGATATCTAAGACCCATTCTGGCCAGATCTAAGACTGAAAGCAGATTAGGGCAATAAACTTGTACTGTAGCTGTTTTCCATGAAAATGATTCATCCATTCATTTCTGCTCCTTTGTGGTTAGCCATTACCCTGTTAAATTAGCAAAGCTATTATTTTTGTTACCAGACATCTTCTTCAGCATTACTCTTCTTCTAGCAGTTTTGAAACAGCTTCAGCCTTTGGAATGGTTGAGACTTTTGATCACATAGGCTGACATGCACATATGTAAAAACATATTTGCTCCATGATTTTATCAGTTATCTTCATGAAAAATAATGTTACTGAGGTGCTGTAATTAATTGTAATAGTATCCTTGGAAGTGCCTGCTATGCTTGTGTTCTGGTTCAGCCAATGAAGTGAAAGGATGAAAAAAGAAGGCAGATGCTGTCCTGTGCATCTTATACTGTATGTTGATAACATTTGCAATGGGTACGTAAAACAAATTTGCATTACTCAGTGAGGTGCATTCATGTTAATAAGCACACGCTCTCCACCTTTTGCCACCTCTGTGGTTGGATGCATCGTTCTTTGCTTTGAGATCACATTGTATGTTTGGGCGCATTTTCCTCATGTGTTTCACAGGATTGCATTGCGGTATGTCTGGTGTATGTTCGGCAGCATCTGCAGTGTTTATTAATCAGCCTTCAGCCACCATACCAGTAGGATACTTTCTGTTTAAAGTGTTTTCTGGAAGGTCTTCACAGAAAACAGCCGGGTCCTTTCTGTTGCTCCCGCTCCTGTTATTTGCCTCTAAACGGCGTTCGGAAGCCATTTTGTTAGTTGGCTGGAATACAGAGAGATGGCGAGGCATCTTCTTTGTTTACTGCTTCGTTGTGTGGTTGTTGTTGTTTGTGCTCGGCGGTTTCGGTGATGTTGTTTGCTCCTGTGCCGTGCATACAAATGCGAGGGAGGACGACAAATGTTACGATTTTTGGCAAAAGAAAAAAAAAGTGAATTTGTAGCGTTTTTTAGGCCTTAGGTTTGCTGCCTCAAAGTGTATCTTCATGTTAGGATTGTTGTTGTTTTTTTTCTTTTTCTTTTGATACAGGAACACACCGTGGAGTCACACGCGCATACGCTTACCCTACTATACAAATCACACTGTGTTTCCCATACACACACATCTAAATATCCTCGTGTACACACACGTGCGCGCGCGCTCTGCTCACCCCTGCTGTGGCTTTCTGCAGGCCTCGGCATTTTGATGAGCCTGGTGCTGTTTGTGAATGCAGCTAATTAGAACTCTATAGACCTACACAACCATGAGAGGAGCGGTTTCCAAAGGCTGGGTTGAGGCCATAGGCTGGGACGTGCTGACATGGAATGGGGTCCATTCACTGTAGACTGACAGGAGTTACTCTGCTTTGAATGATGCACTTTCATACATTTGAAATTTTGTGTTCATGCTCAGTCCTGTAAAGTATTTACTTCTGTTTATAAATGCATACCTTAAGCTGTTTATACTCTTCCAGTTAAAGTCACATAAATGATGATTTCAAACTTTGATCATACAAATTCTTGATGTTTCATAAAAAGAGAACTTTGTGTTTCTTCACACAGCCAGTAAGTAGGCCTACCTAAAGTTAGACTTTAGGAAATTAAGATTTCTATTAGCTAATTTTCAATCAGTTTCTTTACTTCTCTGCCATAAAAAATTGATGGGACATTGTTGTCACCCTGCTGGGTCAAAGGTCAGGGGACGTGGACACCTAAGTTTGTGAATGCATCAATGTCAAATTGGTGCCATAGGTGCATCTACTAAGAATCTCAGATGAGTTCAAATCTCAGTAATCTCCACCTCGCAGTCAGGGGTCAGGTCACGTTTTCTGAAAATCGGGAAAAACATGACTTAAAAGGCCAGTAGTATGACTCAGAGCTAGGGCTGCTCAATTAATCGAATTTTAATCACGATTACGATCTGGGCTTTCAACGATCATTAAAAATGACTGAGCCGATTATTAGCCCCTCCCTCATTTATCCGCAACACCTTAAAGGCCGGTCCGTGAAAATATTGTCGGGCATAAACCGGTCCGTGGCGCAAAAAAGGTTGGAGACCGCTGATTAAGAGGACCCTGAGGGAAGCCCGGAAAGCTAAGCAGAAGTTATTTGGAGAGGAGAGTGACTGCCGCTGGTTGAAAAGAGAGGTAAAAAAACTTCAGTGGTGTTGCACACTATTTTATATTATTTTTTAAAGTCATTGTTAACCCTTTAAAGCCGGTCAGAGCAGCATGCTCCGTGTTGTGTAACTATTTTTAAATCCCTGTAGAACCAGAACCGTGTAAGCTAGCGCAATAATTTGTTTTGCATATGAAACCGGAGGAGTTGTACTTACATCTGATGCCATCAGCTTGTCCTCGGTCACAGTTTCCTTCCACATAAAGCTTTGCAAAAACTGCATAAAAAGCTCTTGCAGGAACAAAAACACAATATTCCAGAAACACGCTTTGCCGATCCGATCAGCTGTTCGTAACACTTCCCACAGTGAAACAGACGTCAGCGCGAACTGTCGCATGTCCGCCATTTCCTGGCCGAAACCGGAAGTGACGTCATTTTCGCGGAAATTGTAGTTTTTTACTTGTAGGCCTTAAAAGCCTATACTGGTCATGTTTGACCTTTCTGAATAGTTGCTGGGATGCTTAGAACTCAAATTGCACTGCTGGAAATAGTTTATTTTGATGCACATGCTGTTTTCTTTGCAAATTTGCATCATAGGATTGTTTTTTCGTTTTTCCTGCAGTATATAAAAATTGGTGTATCTCCAAAATAAAACTATGAAGACACTCAAAATAAATTTCCTGTTGTTGTAAACTATTTTTTGCAACTTTTTTGTATTTAAAGTTTTGAAGGATAAGCCTCTTAAATTTCTCCAAGTAGAAATACATGTAAAAAACAAAAACGATTTTCAATTTTTTTGTAGTTTATTGCACTTTTTTGCAATTAATGTAGTTACTATGGACTTAATGCATACATATTATTAAAATATGGGCTATAACAGTTGCATAGCAAATTGAAATGCTCCCACAAACGGCACTACAACATGTAAAAAAAAAAATATAAGCTCTGGCGGACTTGGTTCTATAGTAGGTCTTAAAGGGTTAAATAAATATCGCCAAATAATCGCGATCTCAATTTCAGTGAAAATAATCGTGATTATCATTTTTGCCATAATCGAGCAGCCCTACTCAGAGCTTTGGTAGCCATACTAATGAATGATCCTGATAAGTTTAGAAATGTCAATCAAGAAAACATTTGTGCATATATAAATGAATGGATACAACATCATCTTATCACCTTATTATATCCTGCTCTATGGGTACCCTCATAGACCAAATGATGCAATAGTCTCGCATAACTTAGCTCACAATAGTTTAAACATTTTCAATATGCTGAGCATAATAACCCAATAACATTTATCACCTTTTGACAAAGCATTACAAGTTAATGCAAACCTTTCTGCTGCTCATAAATTTCTCTGTAGACCCTTGGTACTCTAAAAAACGTGCTGCATAGGTTCCAGTGTAAAGAACATGTAATAAAAGCACTGGTTTTCCATAATATTGTAAGGACACAGGTATTTGCACGAAAAGTAGGTAAATGGTAAAATGGCCTGTATTTGTATAGCGCTTTACTAGTCCCTAAGGACCCCAATGAGCTTTACACATCCAGTCATCCACCCATTCACACACTGGTGATGGCAGCTACATTGTAGCCACAGGCACCCTGGGGCGCACTGACAGAGGCGAGGCTGCCGGACACTGGCGCCACCGAGCCCACTGACAACCAACCAGTAGGCAACGGGTGAAGTGTCTTGCCCAAGGACCCAACGACTGAGACTGTCCGAGCCGGGGCTCGAACCGGCAACCTTCCGATTACAAGGCGAACTCCCAACTCTTGAGCCACGATCGCCCTAGGTGACGGATTTTGTTCTTTTCAAAGGTTACGTTGAATTGAGATGATGTTTTGTTGAGCTAAGTGTACCCAGTATTGGTTGTTTTTTCACTTGAGCTGATTTAATGTTAGCTTGGTTGTTATCTTAGGACGGTGGCACATGAGATTGACCTGTATATTAGCAGATTAGCAGATGCCAAGTGTCGGCATCCTTGTTTAAAAAAAAAAAAGACTCTACAGTAATATAGAGAAAATCCCAACAGTCAGACAACCGTCTCTGAGCAAGCAGTTGGGCAACAGTGGAAAGGAATAACTCCCCTTTAACAGGAAGAAACCTCTGACAGGACAAGACTCAGCAAGGTGAATGTTGCTACATTCAACCTGCTGTTAGTTAGCAAGCTGATTTACACTCACTTACTTAGAAAAGACATATGAAAAGGATCTCTTCCAAGCCTTTTTAGGGCATCGTTTAATTGTACCCTGATGTGAAATTTTGCTTTAGTTTGAGAATTAAATGGACCACTGATCACCGAGCAGTACCTGCTTTCAGTACAGTTTTTGATCTTTGGTTCTGTGGGCACTGCTCCACAGTAATTCACATTTCCACTAACACATGTCTTTGTGTTTAAATTCCTATATATCCTAACTAAAGAAAGTAGCCCGTCCTGTAGAAAATAGGTGGTGAAGGAAAGTTTGGATGTAAGAAGAGCCTGGATAAAAGCAGAAAACACTGAGGTGTTGAATATAAAAATAACGTCTCAGTGAGACGAGGCTAAAAATATTTTGTAGGATTTGGTTTATCTGATGCTTTTGAGGATAAGGAGTGACATTTTCCCAACCATGTCTTTATGTAGAGATTGAACTCTGAAATGACAGCCTTCACACAAAGCTGTGAATGTACCTCTCCGTGTAAGCCCTTGTATTTCTGCCCATAAATTCACCTTAAAACACAAAAGCATCTAAACATGAACACCGCACAGTCTCGGCTGACATGCTCAGCCCACGGTCATCACCAACCAGGAAGTGGATTAGGCGTTTTAATTATTGAGAGATTTCGCCGTTGTTGTTGTTGTTTATTTTGGGATCATCCCTGGAAAGATAATGCACACTTCAAACTCGGTGTGTGTGTGTGTGTGTGTGTGTTTCTAATCTCCTCCTGGATGAAGCCGTTCAGTGAGCGGCTTCACTCTGCCTGTCAAAACCACCGTCGCTGCCACCACTCGTCTATTTCAGGTCTTGGCTGGTTTTGGTGTTTTCCTCTTTTTTTTTTTCTTTAAAAAAAAAGCCGTTGTAACCTCTCAGATCCGCTGTTTGTCTCCCTGTCAGTGGTGTTGGAAGGCGACCGAGATGTGTGTGTGTGTGTGTGAGCGAGCGAGAGCGTGTAAATGTGTGTGTCCTCAGCAAAACGAAGGTTGAGCATTGGAAAAAAAATGAGTGCAAGAGATTTGAGGCATTGATTTTTGAATTGTCTGTCTGAACAAGCAAATATGTGTGGGCAGGTGTTTATGTGTGTAGTTGGGACCATGGAGGGTGGGGGTGGGAGGAAAGAGAGGTTTGGCAGTGTGAGGGCAAACCATCAACCCTGCTGTCATGTGTCTTAAATTTGGCACTGAGAGATGAAGGAAGTGTTTCCTGGAAGCAGAAAGAAACAAAGGTGACAGAGGAAGGAAAGAAGGAAGTAAGGAAGAAACAAAAGAAGGAAAGAACAGAATAAGAGGAATTTTAAATATTTGGATACAGAAATAAAATCAAATTAAGATGAAATAAGAAATGAAAAGTTACGCAAGTAATAAAAACTCAAAGAAATTGTGTAGTAAGGAAAGTAAACAAGGGATGGAGCAGAGCTAATGGAGAAGTAGGAGAGGAAGGGGTAACAATGAAACGGAGAGAATGAGGGAGAAATTTTAGAGGGACGTAACATGAAAGAAAGAACCGAAAAAAGTTGAAAAGTTGAAAGGAAGCAAGAAACAAAGGAAATGGAATATAAAGGGTTAATGGAGAACTGATTAAAAAAAGTAAGAATTTAATGGTGAGTGAATGATGGACAAAAAGAACAAAATTAGATGGTAAATGTCAAAAGAAACAGGAAATACGAAAAGGGACAAGAAGGCATAACTATAGCAAGAAGGAAAAGAGTGAGGAATAAGAGAGGAACGATACTACTAAAGGCGTTTAAGAAAAGACACGAGGAAGGAGGGAACTGATGAATCAGTGAAAGGAAACAATGGGAAAAGGAAAAGGGAAGGGATATGAAGAAATTAAAGATAGTAAAGGTTAGCAAAGAACTGAAACAAGGAAGTATAAGACAGACAGACAGAAAGAAGACACATTTTGAAGTTTGGTGCTGGAGTGACTCAAACCAAGACTGGGATTGGTGTCCTGTCCTTTATCATTTCATCATCATCGTCAGTATTTTAATTATTAATGGGCTAATTTCACTTGCTGTGTGCTTTTATTTAAGGAATACTCACAGGTTGTGTTGCTTGACTTCATCAGAAAACCAGCAAACTGTCTTTTTTCTTTTCTTTTAATGGGTTTACTGTAAACCTTTTCTGACCTCTTCAGAGAGGCAGGACTCATCGGCCTGGTCACCAGGAGGGTGGAGAAGAACTGTGTTGCTTTCTGTGGTGCCAGCAGAATACATGACATCACTAATGTTATGGGTTAAGAGGTTACTGTTATTTCCTGGATTTCCTGGAGTGGACCAGGCCACTCAAAGCCAACATCAGAACCTCCACATGAGTTTATACATGTTTTGGTATATATTCCTAAAACACTGTAAAGTACTGTACTGTAGTTTTTAAACAATGTTTACTCTAAACCATGTAGTTGCACATGCTCATGGTTCTAAAGATGATTCAAATGAAACAGTCTGAGGCTGGAAGCAAATCTTCCTTAAATATGAGCCAAAAACAGCCACCGCAGTGTGGCTTACTGTTGGGTTTGTATGACATTTTGGACAGCTCCTGAGCTAGATGGCACCGAGAAATAAGATATTCCAATGTAAATATACAAACAATACTTTTGAGAAGAACAAATCCATAGCTGGTTGATGTTTCTCTTTTCATTAGATTTGTTGGGGGGAGAAAAACATCAGCGTTCCTCCTTTAAAAACATCATCTCTTTGAATGATCGCCAAATCAGTAAGCTTTATCCCGTTTTATTTTTGTCCCACCTTCCACCCCAGTGTCTTCTTTCTTTTCCTGTCAAAACCAAAGACAAACAGAAGAAAAAAAAACGCAGCAGCTCTGTCGCCTTTGCCAGTGAGCTTCACGCATTAGCAGAGAAATTTGGGCAAGGGCAGATACAGCCCCGATGGCATGCCTGATTTTTGTTCTCCTAATTGGCATAGCTTATTAAGTCACAGTTCACAGCGGAGAAAAAAGGGGGTTGCTTTAATAATATCCCCTCTCCCGTTTGATTTGATGCACTTGTACCGAGACAGATAACGCGCTTCAGCGCGGCGAGTGACGCCCCCACCACCACCCTCTTGTCTTTATTCAGTCAAATCTGCCTCCGTTACGCCCGTCACTCAAAAACACCCCGGCTGGTCGCTTTCAAAATAGAGATGGAGAGCAGGAGCCAGTCGCTCAATACCTCACCCTCCCACCTTCTCTCTGCCTCTGAGGCAGTTAAATTGTCTCATTTCCCCAGCAAGGCGATGCAGAACGACTCACAAAAACACCCAACCATGCTCTTAATTGTGGTGCGGATTAGGGATTAATAGGCGTTTTTAGCCATAATGGCAAATATTATTAGCCCCATTTGCTTTTCTAATGCTAATAATGACTCTGCTAATAATGGCAGTGATTTCAAGGTTAGCGCCTGTAAGTACTCGGCATGGATTTGTGTGCTTTTTCTTTTTCTCAAAGCTCAGGAGATTGACGTGCCGCTTGCTTCGACGGGCCGGCTCGCTACCGAGTCGGAGCTCCATATGTTTTCCCCGAAGACGACACTGAAAGGTTAGGGGCTGGGCTGAGATCTTAAGTTTAGAGTAGTCTTGCTTTTCTCAGTTGCCACTGAGCTTGGTCCAGTTAACATTTTTTTAAAAATTTGTTTCTGTGTTTTGGGCTTTGCTTTCAACAGAAATGGATTAAAAGAGGAGATCCAGATCCTCTGTTTCTGGTGACTTGGTGAGATAAGCTGATAATCCAGACTTTTTGTGTGAGTTCAAGCTAACTTTGTTGGGTAGTTGAGAGGTGAGGAGTTGCAGCTAACTTGTTGTTTAGGCTTGCTTTGGTTATTGTCAGTGAAAATGTATGCAGATGCGAACTGATCCAGTGCTTCTGGTTAAAATAGAATAATTTTCTCTTGCTAAACTGAATTCTAAAGCTTTAGTTTGAGTTTATTTGACTGTGTTTCGATCAGATTTTTGTTTCAAGGTAGGAACAGTTTCTGTCATTGTGAGCTAGTTTTCCAATGGTCATTGGTTCTTACCATCCAGTGGTGTTTCCAGTTCAAAAAAGAACAATGCAAACTCGTGTGTGAGACTTGTGTTGAAAGCATTTTCTTCTGGGCTTGGTGTTTGGTTCAGTTTAAGCACCAAAGTCACCTGTAAGGTTTAGGCTTCAGTTACGCAGGCTTAGAGACTAGTTGCTGACCACTGGTCTGAGATAAAAATGTATATTTCCTCACCATTTGCGAGTTGTTGCTGGAGGTTGCTGTGGATTTTTTGCCAAAGCCCCATCACTTAGGCCTAGAGACCAGTAAGGGACCTCCTGCCTCCTTTCCCAGAGTTTATTAAGCAAACTGTTTGATTAATGGTTTCAGAAGGTTGCTGGCAGTTGCTAGCTTAGTTGCTTAGTAGTAAAACTGTGAAAAGTGCACCTGATAACCAGTGTTGGTCAAGTTACTTGAAAAAAGTAATTAGTTACTTAGTTACTTTTTAAAACATGATTTATCCCCTAAATAGGTAATAAAGTGATAGATCTTTCAGCCCAATTCTACTTTTTCTACATAATCCATCATACAAAATGTAATCAAATGGAAAAATCTCTTTTTAAAACTTGTTTTATTAGTTTTAATCTTTTAACGTTATGCATCAAGCAAACATTAAATTATATGCAACATTCTCTGACTGGAAGAAATTTGTTTAACATTTAAACCTATTTTCTGCACATTCCAGCACAGAAAATAAAATATTTTTTGTGTTTACACTCACTCTTTCAAATAGATGCAAGTAAAACACAGCAGAAAATAAATAAAATCAAAGACTCAGCGGTCCTGTTGCTCTAGTTTCACCTGTAAAGCAGGAGCGGGGCAGGCGGAGGTTTGCCCTGGTGCAGGTGTGCTGCAGCGGTCTGTGGAAGGATCCGGCAGTTTCTCTGTGAATTTCACATTCCAGCGGCAGCGTATTTGGTGCTTGCTCGGACGTTTAGGGTTTTTTCGCTGTAAAAAGAAGTTTTCTTCCCACGCAGTGAGCAGCAGACAGTAATGTTTTTGTCACTTTTTACGGAATCAAACTCAAAGTAAGGTCAGTACTTCCACGCTTTAAACGCTGCACGCTCATACTCTCTCCCGCACTCGTTATATTATCCATTGTTGATCTGCACACAGCTGTTGCCACGAACGTCGCACTCGCTTACGTCCCTGTCATGAGACATTTTCGCAAAAAAATTACAGTTTTAGTAACACAGTAATGCAGCGTGCTTACGGGAAAGTAACAGTAATCTAATTACCTTTTTTGCAATAGTAACTCAAAAAAAGTAATGCGTTACTGCACATCTCTGCTGGTAACAACCTGGTAACTGAGACCATCTTTCTTCATAGTAAACTTTTGAAATGCGTTTGTTGCAGTGGTCAGGCACAACTTTACCTTGATGGCATCTGTTCACCTTTCATGCTGGCTAACGGTGACCATGGCAACTAAGGTAATGTAAGGAGGTTTCTGTTGCAACAACCTCTTTGTAACCAATTTCAGTCAGGGAATACACATTTTTCTGTAGCGACTTGTTGTCAGATGGTCACTAACAGGTCTCCAAGCCTTTCTTACTGAGTCCTTACATAAAGCTCTTGCTTTGGTTTATAATATGGCATTCACACCATTAAATCCCATGTAAGAGAGCTTCCTTTTGGTCAGCCATGGCATGGGCAGTACAGTAGGTTGTCTAATAACTAATACTTCATGTATTTCTTCAGCACATGGCCTCTCCATGTGTAATGCATTCTATCATTCTGCATTTATAACTAATTTTCAGATCAACTGACCAGTACTAGCTAATTTCATTTTTATACACTTTAAACATATTTCAGTCACAATATTATCGCAAATTGGGACCATCTTCACATTTATCATTATTGCACGTCCAGCTGCAAAAGCTGACTTTGACTTGTTGTAACTGGATGTCAGACATAGATGTGTAAATGGTCTGTAAGTTTAGTTTCGCTGATGTTTTGGATGGGTGCGCCAGCAGTGTTGTGTTACTTTGTTAAGCACTTTGTAATAAGTAGACTGAAGGTCGACAAAGGGGCAGTGTTTAATTGCTGGTCTTCATCAGCTTTTGGCTGGCATCAAAAGTGAATGTTTTTAGAAGCATCTGTTGTGCACCTGCAGCTGGTTACCTGTCTGATTTGTATGCTTCAAGTATAAACCAGTCATTAACTGTGGAGAGTGGTTTGGAAGACAGACAGCAAAGTGAACACACTTTTTCTTTTCACAGGGCAAATATGAATAAAGATTTTATCAGCAAATATCTAGTTTCAGCTGTTTAATGTCTTGATTCAATTATTGGACTGAAGAGCCAATATTCCTCAGCTTGACAATATTTTGATGGTAGCAGTTTACTGCCATTAGCGAGTGACATGCCTATCCCTTCAAGGTCATTTTCAGTTGACAAGGTGTTGGTAATTAGCTGTTAATGCTTGAAGTGAAATGAAGAAGTTAGGAGTTTTTACAGTCTGTACAGCTGCAGCCATTTGATCTCCATTCTGTGGCAATTTTATGTTGCCAGTTTCTCTGGCACTGATGCAGAAAAAGGGTATCAGCATTCTTAATCCCATCTATAAAGCCACGATTGGCTCACTTTTCTAGGCTCAGGGGACAAACAAAAGTTCCTGTTGATAGTTTTTCAGATGTCCCTTGGACAATTATAGATGTTGAAAATGCTTTTTGGCATGCAGGGGATATTTTGGTTGCAATAGACAGTATAAAACATGGACGGGGTTTCCAGGTCAGAAAAATGAATCCAATGCTGAAGTGCTGTAAACCCGTTTTCTAGTTTAAAGCCAATTGAAGGTGATAGTTGCACAAAGACTTCCAGTCCTATAGAAGTCTATGGGGAAAACAGTTTCTGATTTGACCTCTCAATAAACACTTTCCTAATGAGTTTATGGGTGCAGTCGCTCATTTCAGGCCATACTGAATAAAAACACTAAGTGTATTTTCTAAATCCCTATCATACTATATTTCAAAATGGAGGATTATCTGAGGCAGGCTCATTGGCTACAATAGACGAGTCGTTAGCCAATGAGCACAGTTACACCCAGGGGTGGGTGTAACTGTGAAATCACTTGCCAGGCCTAAGTGATTGATAAATCAGATGTATGGAGAGAGAGCTGGAACAAGGGTACATATTAACGGTCAATAACAAATGGCTGTTGGTCAAGTTACTTGAAAAAAGTAATCAGTAACTAATTACTGATTACTTCCCCCAAAAAGTAATCCCGTTACTTTACCGATTACTTATTTTCAAAATTAATTAATTACTTAGTTACTTTTTAAAAACACGATTTACAACCTGAATAGGTGATAAAGTGATAGATCTTTCAGCCCAATTCTACTTTTTCTGCATAATCCATCATACAAAATGTAATCAAATGGAAAAGTCTCTTTTTTTTTAACTTGTTTTATCAGTTTTAATCTTTTAACTTTATGTATCAAGTAAAAATTAAATTATATGCACCATTCTCTGACTTGAAGAAATTTGTTTAACATTTAAACCTATTTTCTGCACATTCCAGCACATAAAATAAAATATTTTTTGTTTACACTCAGTCTTTCAAATAGATGCAAGTAAAACACAGCAGAAAATAAATAGAGTCAAAGACCAGCTGTCCTGTTGCTCTATTTTCACCAGTAAAGCAGGAGTGGGGTAGGCAGAGGTGTGCCCTGGTGCAGGTGTGCCACAGCGGTCAGTGGAAGAATCCGCAAGTTTCTCTGTGAATTTCCTATTACGTCGTTGTAAAAAGAAGTTTTCTTCCCACGCACAGCGGACACTAATGTTTTTGTCACTTTTTATGGAAACAAACTCAAAGTAAGGTCAGTACTTCCACGCTTTAAACGCTGCACGCTCATACTCTCTCCTGCACTCGATATATTATCCGTTGTTGATCTGCACACAGCTGTTGCCACGAACGTCACACTCGCTTACGCCATTGTCATGAGACATTCTTGCAAAAAAGCACGGTTTTAGTAACGCAGCGTTCCTACAGGAAAGTAACGGTAATCTAATTACCGTTTTTGCAATAGTAATCCCTTACTTTACTTGTTACTTTAAAAAGTAATCAGATTACAGTAACGCGGTACTGCCCATCTCTGGTTATAAGTTTCACCTTTTAGCATCTATGATGCCAACAGCAAAGAAAAAAGTAAATAAAATAGCAAAAGACAAAAGAGAAGAACCACTGGAATGTGTCAGTTTCAGGCACAGCCTCTGTTTGAAGTGTTTGTACTGTTAGTGGCCAAAGTTTGATATAGTAGAAGATTCATAAAGTATTTATTATTATTTTGGCCAACAAACAAGATAAGGAAATGGGAACTTATAACACCTGTTGACACCAGGTATATCATATCTAAATCATGACAGAAGTGCCATCATCGCTACATGGTGTTCATATCTTTTTATTAACTGAACAAAATATTATCCATGCTATGTTTCTTGCGTCTCAAAGTTAGTGCTTTCAGTGCTTGTCGTGCTTTTGAGGAAAGAGAATTTACAGCAGACAGTACTGTAGTCTATTTGCATAAAAAAGGTTAAAATGGAAAAATGACCAATGACTGATATGTGTGATGGAGACTAGATACAAGGCCAACTGCACTGTGTGCCCCAGGACAATTTCCATTTGTTACAAAGGAACTTGTGACATCAAACAGCATGTGCTGGCAGAACCAATCATTTTGTTCAGATTATTAATTGCTTTCATATTTTGTAAAAAGAGCAAATATGCAAACATGGCACAGAAAATGTAATTATGCCCTTAAAACGAGGGGTCTATGAGGACCAGGGGCTGGAGGATGCAGAACAAATTGTGTCTTATTGTTTTTTGGAATAAAATATTATGTTGCTTAATAGCATATGCCAGCTGTGGATTGACCTCATTATATTGCTTTAAAGTAGCGTTGCACCTTTTTTTCACACAGTATTGATGATATAAAACATATTTTTGGCTCTGACACATTGATATTAAGGCATTTGTGGTTTGAAAAAGTAGGTAGAACGGCAGCATTCTACTTGTACCTGCAGATCATAACCTTAGCATTGTTACTATGAGCATGCTAGCATGTAGCTTCAAGCACTGCTGTGCACTGCTGTGCACTGCTAAGCCTCTGCCTCGCACATCAAGTGGCTGCACCTTTTTGTTGAGTTATTAGTTACATTCACAGGTGTCTTTTCTTTTCCTGCTCATTCACACAATCTGCTCGTTTCCTCTCCTCCAATCAGCTGAAGGTAACTGAATACCACCGTCACCTATGCTACCCCTACCCCAACCCTCACCCCCCACCCACGGTGATCACGGTTTCTGTCCTCCATCTCCGGGATCTTTTGGTGAAACCTTACGTCTCTAGGCCTCCTTATCGGCTGTAAAATAGCCTCTTCTTCTCGCTCTGCGGTCGGTCTGTGACGTGTGCGAGGTGTCGTGTGTTTCGGTCGCTGGCTCCCACACCTGTTCGCTCATATCGGCGGCGGTGGCGGCACAATCGCAGTCACCGAGCCTAATTACCCAGTCCTTAAAAAATAAAGAGACAGGGAACGTCAACCAGCCTGCCTGGCAATTACAGCGGCGCTCAACACCTCTCTGCAACAAACACCACTCCAATTAGAGGCAGCCAACTTATTCTGGGAGGCAGCAGTACATGTGTGTCTGTGTGTGTGTTTATGCTTGTAAGTGCAAGTGTGTGACAAGCTAAATTGTTTGGGGAGATTAAAACCTGTGTGTTTGGTGTGGCAGACGAGGGGCAAAATGAGTGCGTGCTTGTGAATGTGCGTGGAAGTTGCTAAAGTGAGGGAAGAAGAAGTGCATTACGGGAATATGGTGGCGAAGGTTTGGGAATTAGTTGTGGTGTGGTCACAAAGGCCAATTCCACCCACATCTTTAGTGAATTTCCTGCCCCTGATTCAGCTGTTCTTCACCCTAACTTCCTACTGTACACATCAGCTGCTTTACTTCCTCCTTTCTTCCTCTACCTTCTTAACTTTTTCCTTTAGAGGTTTTTCTTTTTCCTGTCTCTCACACCTTTAGTTTCTCGTTGACCTTCTTGTCCTCTTTTTTCATCTCTTTTTCCTCAAACTGACTTTTGTTCCCACTTCTTCTTCCCACCATTTCCTCTGCTTCTACATCTTTATCAGCCTTCTTCCTATTCTTAAGTTTATTTGCCTTTTTTTACTCACACTTCTCCCTTCTTTGTGTGTTACTGACCTGCTCACTCTTCATACTGTTTCCACCTCTGTTTCATCCTTAATCCTCCTGATTACTTCTGATTTCACCTTCCTCTGCATCCTTTTTTGTCTTCAGTAACCTTTTGTATGAACACTCTTCTTCTTTCTTAGCATCTTCCTCCTGCACATGTTTATTATAACCTTCTTCATCAGTCCCATCTTCGTCTTGTCTATCGAATGGATTCTTATTTTATTCAACTATCTTCTTTCATGCCCACTCCTCCTCCTCCTCCTCCTCATCTTTTGTTATTCCCCAGTCTGTCTTTTCTGTTTTTCATGCATCTTTTCCTACATTTCCCTCCCCTTCCACTAAGTTTCTTTTTTCACCCATCCATCTTCCTCCTCGGTTTCAGGCTTCAGCTAAACCAGCAGACTGTTGTTGACTCACTTATTGTCCTTGTTCTGTTGCATGTTTCTGCAGACAAAGTCTTTCCTCTAAAATTAGACCTTTATTGATGCTCTTTGGGGTATTTTGAGTTCAAAACATCCTCCAGTCATGTGACATGTTTGCCATTATACTTTGTATTTGCTCCTAACCTTCAACATTTGCCGTCTCTTCCTGCTTCTTTCCCACATTTCCTATTCCTGTTCCTCCCCAGTGACCTCGACAGTAAAAAACTCAAATCTGACCTCAGGAGTGATTTTGTCAGTGGAACAGGACAGGAAGGACACGGAAGAATAAAATCAAACACATTGAACCATTTGCAAACTTATTGAGACAGAATTGCTTTCTTTTGTAGGCAGACACTAACCCTTGATCTCTCTAGCATTAATCTGATAAATGATAAAACATCACATTTTATCTTATTACTTTTAAACTTTCAAACAGCAAAAACATGATGCATTGATTATTCATGCCACACTTTTATTGAAATGTTCATCTTTTTTGTTATTTAACTGACATAAGCCATAATTTCGTGTCAGGACAGCCACTTAAAGCCCTGCTTAAGATCAGGCTCTGGTTTGCCAGCTGGTGCTAGTATACACTCAGGTTCTTTGCTAGCTTTGTGCTATCTGTACAGACACTTGTAAGACGTTCATCTTCATACAAGTGACATCTAACAGATTTGTTATATTATTACAGTCAATCTTGTTCTGATAAATTTACCAGGATAGATGTGGACCTAAAACCAAAGCAAAGACCCACATGTAGCGCCATGGTTTGCAGCTATAATAATGTGCACCGTAGCTTCAATTTAATTGTCGTGTCCTGTAAATAAAAGTATCACAGTTCCTGAAAAGTTATAGACCACTCTTTCATTCAAGACATGATCAATAAATACTAAAACTTAAACACAGTGAACACGTAATGGGTCTTTAACCAATCTGAGATCAAGGTCAAGCTCACACTTGTCCTGTTACAGGCAGGATGGATCATGATGAGCTACTACATAACTGACGCTCTGGTTTCTTTCTATTTTCTGCCCAGAGTAAAGATGATTGAAGAACCTCAGAACAGAATGTTAACTGTAATGTAATTACTGGGTTTGCTACAGTAATACACCCCCGCTGATTGGGATATATCATATAGCAACAAAGATAAAAAAAACATTGTAAGAGAAAAATATAAAACATGTTTTCACTTGCAAATTTTTTCTCCTTGCACAGTTTTGGCATTTCTTTCACTGGAAAAATCGAAACGCATCACAAGCTCGGGTCTATTTATGTGTGTGAGTATATATAGAAAGGCAAAATCTATAACATCACACGAAATTGGTGGAATCAACCTACGTATGTTTTCTTACTGAAAGCCCACTTTGCAGCTTACGTGAAAGCAAGACATATGTGTGATATAAAAGGAATGTATCAAGGGTATTATATCTAAATTCTAAATTAAAAACATCCTGTTTCCTCCCTGATCTTCTTCCTATGCTTCCTGCTTTTCTTCCATTTCTCCCTTCTGCTGTTTCGACTCCTCGACATTCACCTCAAACAGAGATCCGCTTGAACTCGCTCAAAGATAGACTTGCAGGTTTTGGACGCCGTCGCAACCTGTTTGTTGAGATCATTTAATGTACAAATTGATTTGAGCTGACTTGCCAGAGACACACTGAACCTTCACACTGCAGAGATCAGTGGGTTAAACCATCTGGTTCAGAGTTAGGGGTGGGATCGAGGAGGGAAGCGGCACAATGGTTCATCCCGGCTTTTGTTTTATTCTCAGTTTTTTGGCAGCGAGGGCACCAGAGTGGCACTGCCAAGTCCCCGAGTGTGTATGTGTGGAAAAGGGGGGTTGGTTGGAAAATATATAGCCTCTCCACACACACACAGACACACACACCAAGCACACAAACTGACACACGTGCACAAACACACACACAGACTCTAAATTGTCTGGAACACCCCTTCTGCCATCTGGTCCTGTGACGGGCCAGACACAGTGTATGGGTGTGTGCGTGTGTGGGGGGCATTATTGTGTTTTTGTTCATCCATGTAAGAGGGGGGGGGGGAGAAAGAAAAACACACTCTCTTAAAACACACACAGCAAGATTAGCAGTAAATTTATGCCCCAGTCTTTGGCTGTGTTTGTGTTAATTCGGATGTTCTTCCCTGACGTTTAATTGGTGTTTAGGTCCGGTGTGAAGCTAGTTTATTTTGCAAAGTCCCAGTCTGCTTTCTCTTGTTTCAGACACTCAAAATGAATCCAGAACTGAAGACAGGAGGTCAGAACCTGCTGTGGTTCACATCAATTATACTGATTATTTTATTACCTTTGCTTTTCTTTATATTTGAGTTTGATCTGCAGAATTATTTTATGTATTTATTTTGCTAAATTAAGATAAGAAATATTTTGTTATCTTGGTGTTTTAAAAGCAGGCCAATGTCATAGAGAAACCGGGACTTTTCCCCCCTCTTTACTCTCTATTGGAAAAGTAACTTCCTGCACCTGCCCCTTCCACTTCCGGCTCTGTCCTTCGTTTCTTTGCTTCCCTAACCCCCCCCTCCCCAGCAACTTTGGGGGCATGTCTTGTAGTACTCGGAACTGAGCGTCTAACTTTGGCAGAGGTGACGCCTTGCTAAGTGGAATAAAGCCTTCTGCTCTAGGAGACTTGCTCAAGAGAACTGTGCTGCAAGCTGTGAGCGTTTCATTGATAAAATAGGGAATTTTGGCAAATGCACTTAAAGTGAATGCAGCAAGGAAAGAAAGCTGAAAGGAGAGGAAAAGATGGGTTGCCTCAGTGTATTGGTGTGTGTGTGTGTGTGTGTGTGTGTGTGTGTGTGTGTGTGTGTGTGTGTGTG
>NW_005187417.1:1478222-1487709 GCF_000239375.1 Pundamilia nyererei
TGTGTGTGTGTGTGTGTGTGAGAGAGAGAGATACCACATTGATCTCCCTTCTCACATTCCACACTGTCAGGACTGAAAAGCAAAAACGCCTCACTCCAAACATTTGCCTCTCTCTCCCTCTCTCTCTTTCCATTCTTTCATTCTTCCCTTCATCTTTTCATTTTTTACTTCTCTCGCTCTGCTCACTTTCTTGCTACTCTCTTCCTTATGCCTCCCCCCTTTCCCTCTTCCTCTCTCAATACCCACTTCAGCATGATAGCAAACTGCCTTCTCTCAATCCTTCTGTGCTGTAAAGCTAAAAATAAAGGTTTCTTTGAATATAACATGTTTACAGTCAAAAATGAGAAGGCGAATAAGTGAGACTGTGCGATTTAATCCACAAAGATCTTTGCTCCTACATGGTTGCCTTTTATGATATAATATTTTTTTGGCATCGTGGACTGAACATACCAGACAAGTCTAGGACATGGTGTACTGTTCTATCCCGACATGACTGCATGTACACAAAAAAAAATGTCTTCCTCACTCTGGATAGAAAGCTGTTACATTGCAGGCTGCCTGCTGTGTGATCGGCCACAGTTCAACGGTTAGCAAGTGGCACTTGATTTGATGCAGCAAAGTTTGGAGGAACCCTGCCGCTTCTGAAAATGTTATAAATGCTGCCTCGCTAAAACGGTGATCCTTAAATGGGGGGGGGGGTAATTTGAAATAGCACCAGAGACTTGTACTTGACAGGCCACACACGTTGAATCGTTAGTGATGGCATTTTGGGACGTAAATTGTATGATCATCATTTAAAAATGGGAAAGATTTACACCTGGAATTGTGATTGGCGTCAGCTGAGAATTCACTTTAGTTCATCGAACAAAATTTAAGACTGTATTTGTTGTGCTTAAGGACGTGAGACTTGACTTGTTCTGATAAACTCAAATTTGAAATGTGACCTTTGACGTGAAATTTAACTTCAGATTTGGTTTGACAAATCTTAGACTTGTTTTATACTTGAATAAATGACTGGGACCATGTCTTGAAATTACCCTAAAAAAATGTACTTGTCTTAGATTACTAGAGGCTCGAGAACTTGAAACTTTCTAATCTTTGCAAACTTAATATGGAATCACTTAAAAGACAAGTTGATTATTAAGTACAACTCGCCTGCAGCAGTTTTACTACCTGGACTTGATGCTTAATTTGAAATTTGCTCTGCACACATGATTATTGCTCTAAAACCCTCTAAGGAACTAAAGAAGACTGAGTTGGTGTTTTTGAGATTGAAAGTTTGTGACAAACTTGGAAATTCACTTGGAGGAAATGACTTCAGGCCTGTCTCGAACTTACCTCAAAAAGACTTGTACACAGCTTTGTTTGGACTACGATCAGACTCAAAATTATGTTTTGTTAATTTTCTAAACTGGCTGCTTCACTACACTGAATTATCTCTGAACCACTGTGGAATATTAATTGAAAAAGTTGAGAAATACTGGTGTGCATTTGTGGTTGTTTGTCTTATTTGACAGCTTTGTTTTTGCAATAACTTCAGGCTAAAACCTCCACTTCCACACAGTGGTTTTAGCCTTTGGTTAAGAGGATGTTAAAGAGGACATTAGTTAGCTGTTTGTGTTTTTCCCCCCCCTTAGACTTTCCTCTTTTCTCTTATTTTCCGGCCTGCTGCCTGTTGGATGGCCATCCTTCGACAGCTTGAAGCCATTTGAAGGACCAATTATCCAATAAATGCGGCTTTATGAAGTTCTATCCCTGCTGCTGTGTTCTTGGAAGGCAGAGGTGTATATCAATAAGATTTACAACACCCAAGCTTTAAAAGAAACAGCCACCATTTGGAAGGATGTGACACCTTACTTCTGTAAAGCAAACAAACACATTTGCATTATAGTGCAAAAAGATAACAAAGCATTAGAGTGCTTTGTTATTTCGGTTGCCAATCAGAAACCAAATGTTAGTGGTTGGGAAGCAATAAAGCTAAAGAACTGATCTACAAAATTACATTACAATGCCAGAAGGGATTTGCTCCCATCCTGCCACAAGGTCCAGCAACTGGTGTTGGGTGTTTATCTCAAAGGTTTTGGATGGTATTGAAGTCAGAACTCTGCGCAGATAAATCGTTCCAGCGTTTCCCACAAATTTGGACGATCACTTTTGTCAAACTAAATTTGTATGATGCAATTATTTGAAGCTGCTGGGGCCTAGCTAATACTTTATGGCGTGCAGCATTGTCAGTATGCTTTGGCATGTTTTAAATTAAATCTTTAGCCGGTATAATTATTTCTTAAATTCTTAATGATGTATAACTTCTGTTGATATGTTTTGGTCAAGTTAAGCTAGTCATATATCTTTAGCAAGATTCAAACTTTGAAACTACTTTGACTCCTTTACCTGTAAATTTTTCTTTTCTGTTACAAATGTGAGACTTGACTTTGCAGTTAAAGATGAATCTGAAATGACTTGGAAGTAGTTGACTGAAATAACTGTTCTTTCCATGAATGACTTTAACTTAACTTTCTATGACCTGAAGTCTATAGACAGATCTTCCATATGAATATACAGAGCGTGTAGGCGATATATCTTACACCAGAATCAGGCTTACTCTGGTATTCATTTAATACTTCTGTAGTTACATTATGGGCTGTAAGTGTAGTGGTTTACACATTTGCCTTATAAGTAAAAGATCTCTAATTCAGTCCCAGGAGGAGACACAAGTCCTTTGGGCGCTGCATCAGGAAGTGCACCTGGTGTAAAAATCCTCCAAATCAAAACATTCAGAGTTAACTGTTGTGGCATATGATTTTCCCCAAACACCTTTTAGTCAGATAACAATAGATGAGCTCTTGGAGATCTTCCTCCAAGATTGAAACTGCATCTTTATCTGATTATGTTGCCTGAAGACTGCAACCCCTGACTTTTAAGATCTCTAGCTGCCTACTGCATGCATTGCAATAAGAATACCCTTTTTTGTGCAATTCTAACACAATTTTCAATTTCTTTGATCCATTTTAAGTTGTGCTCATCTCTTGGAAACATCATCTTGCTACAGATACAGTGCAAATGTACATTTAAAAGAATCTGGAAGCTGTACTCTTCTTTTTTTTTTCAGTAGCGTAACTCTTTAAGACAGAAGTTTATGGGTGCGGCCAGAGGTTAAAGTACTTCACTCAGGACTGAGGAGGCAGAACTAATTACTTCAACACAGTGAAATTTGATTAAGACCACCTTTTTGCCCTAAATGCATCATTCTTCTGGAAAAAAAAAAGGTGCACTCTGCGTGTTTTGGAAGCAGGAATCTGGAACAAAGATCACTAAATCTTCACTATGAGAGTATTTTTTTTTTTTTTAAAAACAGGCGTTCCACTCCCTGTTTCCTCAATAAACTGCTTCCTTCTCTGAGTGGGTGTTTAGATTGTGAGTCTTTACCTTTTCTGGAATTTCAAACCTATATATTTTACAGTAACTTAGCCTTAGCTTGAACTCTGAAGTGCCTGAGGATCAGCACCACGTTTCACATTGCTTGACACGAGGACTGGAAGAGAGAAGAGAAACCGCAAATCTTGCTTCACCAAAAAGGAGAAAATTAGATCTTCTAACAGTGCTTAGTAAGTCTGATTTTCATGATTAATCTTGTTTACTGAGTTGGCCAGTATGACGTAGAGTAGACCTTTTATTGGCCCAGTGCTTGACATATTTATAAACCAACCAGTGATGGGTGCAGTGACTTAATGTGGCATCTCAACAGTTGCATCCTCTTGGTGTGGTAACCAGGTCTGTTGCTGGAAGCAGCCCACAGCTGAATTTTGTGAGACTTGGTGACATTTGGCTAAAAAGACTTAACTTCTAAGCAGGAGACAGTTAACAGCCATATCGTCTTGTGTTCATTCAACAGGATACAAAATTTTAATAAAGTACCTGATAAATTGAGACTTAATTAACAGCTTTTCCTCCTGCTTGTAGTCTGAATGTATAGCTGAATTTGTACTTATTTTTAAAGTGGGTAAAGGTTGAGAAAAATTTATTCCCAACGTGTCACATGTCCAAATGCATGCAGAAGCCCAAACGTCTTACCCATTTTCACTACTGAGCTCCTCATTTCAAGACCATGTGCATTAATCTGGTGCTGTAACAAATTTCACTCTGGGTCTTTCAGGCTTTCCACCAGAGGCTGAACCTGGCTGCATGGATCAGTTCCTAGTACCTACAGCATAAAAGCATTATAGAGTTTTGTCATGTAGAAACTTGAAAGGGTCTTCCTCAACAATCACTTAATCACTTTATTCTGATATATGTAAAACTTTCCTTTCTGTGGGACCAAAAGATCCTAACCTTGTGATCACCAGTTTACACAGAGAGAAATATTCACGTACTTTTGTAGCATATTTAAAAACTTAAAAGCAAAAATATTTTTAGGCTGCAGTCTCATATGTCTGTGTGTTTCATAGCGTGTGAGTTGTGTGTGCATTGAAGGTATCATTTGGCAGCTTGTCTGTAAGAATGTAACCTGAGACCTGCACACACACAGGCGTTCCCACAATACCTCTCTCTCCCTCTCTCAGATGTAAGCCTTTTGTCTGCCCCCGACCTCTTTTTTTTTTTTTTTTCCTTCTTCTCCCCCTCAGTCGTTGCAGGTGTTCATCATGAGGCAATAAAACAAGTAGTGACTGTTCTCCATCCCAAACACAGCCCACGCTCATGCGGCTGCAGACCCTGCTCCACATTTACTCAGCTCTTTCTAATTTGTGGCCCTGCATGCAGCAGCTGTGGCAGCCATCTTGCATATATTCTTTACTTAAGGCCACTCTTGATGTTGTCCATGTAAAGGTTTCAGAGGTTATTTTTCAAAGTGATCAAAAGCGTTTCAGTAGTTAGTTTTTTCTTAGTGGTATCAGACCGGGGGTTCCTGATATTCAGCAGCTCCAATAACACATGTGAAACTTTCTTTTCTCCTCAGTAGTAAGTGACTTTCTCATCAGTGCTTCATCTTATGAAAGATATAAAAGTAATATTTGAAATCAACTTGTTTTTGGGTTGGTTTCTTTTAAGTCTATTCGGTAGTTGTCTTCATTCAACTAATGGTAACTTTATAATGGCGCTATAGGAAAAGTGAGATGATCACCATCTCAGTAAGAAGTCTTCGATTTAAAATAACTGAATTGGGCCTAGACACTCATATGTTGTTTCCAGGGTTACAAATTTAATAACAGTTTATAAGACATTCACCCTCTGTGGTCTACATCATTAGACTGATGACTGGACCTGGGTGTACTCCGCCTCTTGCCCTGTGGTAGGTTAAGCTCCAGCCCCCCTGAGACTCTGAATTGCATAAGCAGAAGAAAATGAATGAATGGATGGATGGTCTAAGTGATCGTCACAGATACCCAAACTCAAACCTTATGTTTTGGAGAAAATCAATGCATGTCAGTTCAAACGATTGCTTTCATTGCCCCTGATCACCAGGACTTAGTAGAGCAATCAGTATAGCAATATGCTGAGGTAGTTAGGGTCATCACTGATGATAAACTTTAAAATTTTGGTTAATAAGTTCTGAAAACCACACAGTATAATGAACACCGTTTCTAAATTTCATATCTGTGTCTATAGAAATCGCCATTTCCTGTTACCTGCTGGCTCACAGAAAAAGATGTATATCATTGACAATTTATTACTGGAGTCAAAGACTGAGGCTAGTTTTCACACATGATTTTCTTTCATCATGCGGGGAAAATATGCTTTATTTATAGAAAAAATAAAAACCTCAAAGATATTTACTGGCAAATACCAATGTAAGACGGCGCCAGTGTTCACCGCCAGCCGTCTGTCCCTTCCAGTGTTATTGTTTGCTTTTGTTTTACTTGCTTCAAAAGATGCTAACTCTCTGTGTGTTTACGATCGCCAAACGCTTTTAGATTTAAGATTACCTTGCTTGAGACGTGAATCTTACTGGAACCACGGAAATCAGAAATTTCTCCCTCCACCGTTTCTCCCCGGCGTTCCTGTCCCAGCCTGCCTCTGCTTTGCCTCGAAGCTACCCCAATCAACCAGGTGCCGCTGGCGCCGGGGAGGACGAAGCGGTCGATTGGTGAGACCGGAGGCTGCCTTCTTACGTTCTGGGAATGATCAATGCTTTGAGGCGGCCAGATCTGACTATGTCAAACACTGGACCTCCCCGACCATAATCTACCTCTGTTTGGTTCCTGTCGCTGGGATTACTACAATAAACCCATGCCTGTGACCTCCGCGACATCGTCGGAGAGGAGTGAACTTCCAGAACCTGCGGACGCTTCAACGGGCTCCTATTTCCACTACTAAGCCTTTGACTTCACTAAGGATTAGCCTTGCTAATGTCCGCTCGTTAGCTAATAAAACCTTTATTTTAAAGGACTTTTTTACGTACCGCGATTTGGATCTTATGCTCCTAATGGAAACTTGGCTGAGACCAGGTGAGCTCAATTGTTTTACTGAACTCCTACCTTCTGACTGTGATTATTTAAATCTGCCGAGGATGGGCAAACGTGGGGGTGGAGTTGCGGCTGTCCTCAGGAAGAGACTAACATATAAACAACTTTCAACAGACTTCTACTCAAGCTTCGAAATCCTACTTTTTGAATTGGGGAACCCACGCCCAACACTGTTGGAGTAATATACAGACCTCCAAAATATAACAAAGATTTTATTCGAGACTTTTTTTAGCAGGAATCATCCTGAGTTATGATCAAATTTTAATAGTAGGTGATTTTAATATCCATGTATGCTGCCCCCACAACCAGCTGGCTAAAGACATTTTTTAAATTTGATTGACTCTTTTAGCCTCATCCAGCATGCATTGGATCCAACACATGTACAGGGCCACACGTTGGACCTCGTGTTGTCTTTTCGATTACCAATTTTTAATTTGGAAATAAGTGATGCAATCTTTTCTGACCACTGTCCATTAGTGTTTAATGTACTTTTATCTCATTGCCATCTTAAACCTACATCCTCAACACGATGTTATCGTGTTTTTAAACCAACGGCCACAGAACAGTTTTCCACTGCCTTTGAAACACTGTCGAATTCTTCCCTTGGTGATGGTATTGAGCAGATGGATTTGAAGTTTAATAATAAATGCAAGACTATTCTTGATGTGATTGCCCCATTTAAATCAGTTCGATCGACAGTTTACTCAGACCCGTGGATAAACCACTCAACTCGATCAGCTAGGCGACAGTGCAGGAAGGCTGAACAAAAATGGAAAAAAAGACAAGTTACAAGTCTCTTTCCTGCTGCTGGGAGAGAGCCTATCTAGATATCAAGTCATTGTAAAAGCTGAAAAATCTAAGTTTCTCGCAAGCATTATTGAGAACAACTCTAATAACCCCCGAACTCTTTTCTCAGTTATTGATTACTGATTATTGATTATTACTGATTATTAAATACCTCCCCGCTTTCCATATAGATAGCTCCATTGAAACTTGCGATAGGTTCTTGCAGTTTTTTATTAATAAGATAGAAAGGCTTCGATCTACATCTACCCCATCTCTGTATAATGTCTCATTAACATATACCTCCTCAACTGCTTTAGACCAGTTTGAGGCTGTATGTCTTAACCAGGTGGGAGATCTTTGCAATAGCATAAAGACATCATCCTGCCCTTCAGATGCAGTCCCAACCCATTTTCTAAAAAAGATTATTATGGTAGTCGGTACCGACATTTTAACTATTTTTAATAGTAGTCTCAGCTCTGGGGTAGTACCAACTGGATACAAGCACGCTGTAGTGCAGCCAGTACTTAAAAAAACGAACCTTGATTCTTCTGTTCTTGCTAACTTTAGACCTGTTTCCAAGCTTCCGTTTCTGTGAAAAATTTTAGAAAAGATTGTATTTGAGCAGCTACAAACGTTTCTAAATAGTCATAATATTTTTGAGAAATTCCAGTTGGGCTTCAAAACCCGCAACAGCACAGAAACTGCCCTCCTAAAAGTACTTAATGATATTTTTTTAATCACTGACTCAGGAGACCCAGCCGTGCTCCTGCTCCTAGACTTAACTGCAGCCTTTGATACTGTTGACCACAGCATTCTGATCTCCCGTTTGGAGCAATGTGGTATCAAAGGTATCCCCTTGGAATGGTTTAGGTCGTACCTCTCCGAGAGGACTTTTTCCGTGAGCCTTGATGATTTTATTTCTTCCCCACCTCCTGTTACTTGTGGTGTCCCACAGGGTTCCGTATTAGACCCAATTCTTTTTTCAATCTATATGTTGCCCCTGGGCCTAATCTTTAGGGAGCATAACATCTGCTTTCACTCATATGCCGACGACACCCAGATTTATCTTCGGTTTAATAGAAACACCCAATTTTCTTACCTTCAACGAGGATAAAACTGAGGTAATTATTTTTGGACCAAGCTGTAATTTCAATGCCCCAGATTTGGACTTATGTAACCTAACATGTGCTGTTAAAACGCTTGTAAAAAACCTGGGGGTTTTCTTGGATAGCAAACTTACAATCGAGAAACAAATTAATTCAGTTGTCCAGCGGTCCTTTTTTAAATTAAGGCTCCTATCCAAAGTGAGATCTTTTTTTATCCTTTAGAAACTTGAAACGAGCAATTCATGCGTTTGTTTTATCTCAACTGGATTACTGCAATTCACTATATGTGGGTGTCAGTCAGTCCAGCTTGGCCCGGCTCCAACTTGTACAGAATGCTGCAGCTCGCCTTTTGACTAGGAATGGGTACGGCACCGGTTCTGACATAAATGGTAGTAACCAGACTGAAAAGCAGCGCACATTTCGGTGCTTTATTTCGGTGCTTTTTTTCCTGAGATGTCATACACTTTGGATTCTAGCCAATCATTATACATTTCCAAGGATAGTAGGCAGGCCCAGGTATGTACGTTCTTTTAGAGCAGAGATACAGATTAAAAATGCCCAAGGCGAAGCGGACAAAAGTCTGGCTGTACTTCACAGCAAAAGATGCAAACTCAGCAGCCTGCAACAAGTGCTTTAAGGTGTTACTGTGCAAAGTATAACCTCCTTTGCACAGTATCAGCTTAAAGCGTCAAATCTGATGAAACACCTGGCGACGCATAGCGGTTTTTAAAAGCCGAGAAATGCACCGTATTTGATAGCTTGCTGCGAGACCTCACACCAAGCACATCTACTGCGGGTGGGTTGCCTGTTATCGGACCCAGAGTTAGCAACATCCCCCAAAAACCCGAAGAGTAGAGTCCTGGCCCCTAGCCCTGCCAGTGTAGCAGAAATGATGACGGATGATGATGGCAGCAGCAGCCGTTCTTCTCTGCGTGTGAAGCTTGATGTTGTTCGTGTGTAATTTACGTTGAGTAGGCTAACCACGTTATTACATTAATGCATGTAAGGTGAACTAGCAAACACCGTCGTAGTTACACGGGGCTGTCTTCTTGTTTGATGGCAGATACTCCCTTCACCCTGGCCAAAAAGGCTAAAATGACCAAAGAAAAAGTGGAAAACAGTTAAACATGAGAG
>NW_005187417.1:1489785-1491065 GCF_000239375.1 Pundamilia nyererei
TGTGTGTGTGTGTGTGTGTGTGTGTGTGTGTGTGTGTGTGTGTTTAGGCCAGACTGCCTTTCTCTTAATAGTAATAATGTGAAATGTGAAGCAGCGGGTTCTGTTCTCTGTTAACGTAATGACCCCAGTGATATACCCTGACAGCCACACACACATATACTGAAGACACACACACATATACTGAAGACACACACACACACACACACACACACACACACACACATATGCAGTTCCACGCAAACTAACAGCTTCACATGAGCAAACTTTGAGTTTAGTGAATAGAGTCTCATCTGTGGTTTTAAGTTGAAAAATGGAGTGTGCCCACCTCATAGTGACATAGGTGCTAGATAGGATCAGAAAATATTCTGTATTCTCTCTGATTGGTTGTTTTGTGTCTGGCAACAGATGATGCTCTGGACATTTGAAAAGGTTGTGGGACAAATAAATATCAATTGCAGTTAGTAGTTAGAAAGTAGCAGACTGAGAACCTGTTCCTGTAGCTCTCTATACTCACCTAAAATGATGATACTTAATATGTAAAAAAAATGTATGTATATCTGCAAACATTTACTACTTGTGGCACCAAGTGAGACCTAGCGTTCAGCTGATGTTGGTTACTTTATAGCAGGGATTACAAAATAAGTCCTTTAGTGTTTCTCATCATTATGTTGAATTTATTTATCTTCTCTTTCATTTCTGTCCTCTTGCCTCTGTCAGGCTCATGGCATGCGCATGAACTCTATCAGTGCTGCATTACCATAAACAGATACTGCACTTCTAGTTGGGACACAGTTATTTGAATGAAAGATGCTCACCCTGCACATCAGCCATTGAGTCTTCTGGGTTCAGCTATTTCAGTGTTGTAGAGGGGTCCAGTTAAAAGTTTTACAGGTGGCTCTTTTAAAACAGTTGTCTATGAGGAAAGTGTGTTTGTTTTTTGGGGTTTTTTGTTGTTGTTTTTTTCATGTATAATACCAATACCCAGCCTTAGGTAACACTGTGCAGCCATATGTAACTGCATCCTGGAGTCGGCGTGTCAGAAACCTCAAGGAGAGACGAACAACTGAAACTTAATTCAGTTTTGTCTTTAGATTATGGCTGTTGTCATTTTGAACAGTTAAAGAAACACACACAGACACACAGGCACACACTCATGGACATGCTTTAATGTGTTTAGAGAGAGCAGCAGAGCTCTCCTTCCTGCATGCCCAGACATGTATTATGTGGTTTTCAAAGGGGAAGCCTTCACTTTAGTGTGTGTGTGTGTGTGTGTGTGTGTG
>NW_005187417.1:1492258-1508488 GCF_000239375.1 Pundamilia nyererei
AGCTCAGGAAAAAAAAGCACCGAAATAAAGCACCGAAATGTGCGCTGCTTTTCGGTCTGGTTACTACCGTTTATGTCAGAACCGGTGCCATCATGGCACCGGACACCGGTACCCATCCCTATTTATTATGCTTTTACAGTTGTGGCTGCTCATGTTAAATATGTCATATATCAAGGTCAGCATATAAACAAGTGACCCCTGTGAGCTAAAAGGCTTCAAACTGCTCTCAATGCTTAGCTGCAGCAGGGTTTTTCAATCTACTTCTGGCTCTGTAAGAGTGCAGAAATCCCTAACACAGTCAGCACAGGCTCGCCCATCTATGCAAACAAAGTCTTTTGTTTGTGAGTGGCAGCCAATCAGAAGAAAGTTGGCTTAAATATTAAATAGCCTCCAGTGTTGCTGTTAGCTGGGGTCTATCGGAGGGTTTTCAGCTTGTCTCGTACCTCCACACCTCACTGTTTTACCCACAGTCACAACCAAAAACATTGCCATCCTGGGGATTATGTCTGCAGCACTTTACTCACTGTGGATATTATCAAAATAACAGCAGCCCAGTAAAACAACAGCAGGCTCTCACAGGATGAAAAACTCTCACCACACATGTGTAGCATGTTAAGTGTGAATTAATTGGAATGCTGCTGTTTTCAGCCACACTTTATGAATCTCATCTGTGGTAGGATGTGGAGTTTGGTTTGCAACAATACAAATTGGGCTGATGGCAAACAAACTGGAGCAAATTAGCACTGGAAAAGTTTACCTGTTTCCTTAACTAACAAGCTGGATTCTCCCTCGGCTGAGCCTGCCACTGACTGTCTCTGCAGACTCTTGTAGACTGGGCTGTCTTGTCCTCTGAGTGTGCCAGTGTTTTACTTTCAATGCCACCAAAACAAGTTTGATGTGAGCATCTATGTGCACTGGAGAAAAACAGCAGACAAAACTACACAAAGCCCAGTTTGCTAAAAAGTCAGATCTTTAAGTGGAAAAATCAGAGACATCAAAACAGCTTGGTTCCATTTATTGAGCCTGTTTTGTGGATTTTATTGATTCCCAGAAAGAACAACAACCAGCCACGCTGTTGGCATTTTATTAGACATCTTAGCTCTGATAGGATGTGTCACTCAATACACCGTTTAATAGAAATTGACGCCATTTTGACCGTAATCTAACCATTTAATCTGTTGTCAGTGAAAACACCAGATCTTATTGCTTTGTCAAATGAGTGGATGTGCTGCATTTCTCTGTTGTGACACTGTAAATTTGAATTCCTGGCATGATACAACAATTCCCTTTTAATTCACTTTATATAGCACCAAATCGCATCATCGGTCACTTCACAGAGCTTTATATTGCAAGTAAAGACTCCACAATAATACAGAGAAAATCCTAACAATCAAATGACTCCGTATGAGCAAGCAGTGGGAAGGAAAAAAACCCTTTTAACAGGACAAAACCTCTGACAGTACATAGCTCAGAGAGGGACAGCCATCTGATGTGACCAGTTTGGAGTATGGGGATGGAAACAACACTAATGAAAGGCTGTGGACAAGACATTTATATCTATTCTCCAAGGTATCTAGTTTGTGTTGCTATACTGAACCATAGTTTTTCTTTTTGGAAATAGTGTTAGCATAACATATGTCGTGGGTGTGACGTGATGGTGCTATTTCCCTCTTTCTGGTCTACAAATCTTTGCTTCTGCCAGATTAACCTTTTTTCTTTCTTGTGACAAAAGTAACACATTTGACATCCTGCTAGAAAGTGCAGAAATGAAGGACACCTGTGAATAAATATGACTGTCAGCTTAATGTTGTTGTAGATTCAAATCATTTTCAGATGTTTAGTGAATCTATGTGTTCATCCTTCTGTTCATCTCAACAAATTGACCAGGAGTTAATTCTTTGTGGATAAGGAAAGCAGAAAAAGAATTCTGTCATCAAAGCAGTCTGGTTTCTTAAACTGTCAAGTAGGACTTTCCTGTAGCAGCCTGTTGATGTATTCATTTTTATGCCTGACAGCATGCTGCAATGCACATTTTGACATTATTTCATATTAAATATGGAAGTTAAGTGGCACACCTGGCTGAACGGAGCTACGTGAAAGTGGGATACAAATGAGATAATTCACATTAATCCTTAATATCTTTGTAGTCATTTTAGGTTGCAGCTAACTGTGTAAAGCCAGCATGGATGTGCCAACTTTAAAAACCTGTTCACTCGTAAACAGGTGGGAGTTTTTCTCATCATATGACACTGTGGTTATCATATGAGTTTAAATCGGTATCGGGTTCGGGTTTGAGTCGTTGTCGCATGAAGCATAGTCGAGGTCATGTGACAAGAAATTTTCTGCCACCTTCACATGAGTATGTACATACATCCTGTTTCTCTTTATATCATCACCACCTGATCCTCTCCTACAGGGGAAGAACATTTCCTTCACTTGCAAAAGATGATATTTGCATTTTGGTACTCTGTGTTTTTTCACACATTTGTGGGCTAGTGGTCAAATCTCATGTACCAAAAGGGAAAAAAAGTTTCCGATGACTAGATGACTGTAATGAGTCTGAGCACGAACTAGTCAACGACAGGAGATTGTGGGCAGCTGTCTCACTGAAAACGCTAAAAACGGTCCTTGGCTGCAGTTGTCTGTCATCATAACTTGCTGCGTTAGGAGGTGCTTTCTTCTTAAGGATGGCTAATGCATGCAGCATTCAGAGCAGTATGTGGAAGATTACTTGACCTGGCTAATTTAAGTTTTTGACTTTTCTACATAGCTTTTTTAGCTAACTGTTGATGTTCTCACAAAGTCACCTCTGTGTAGCTGCAGTTATGTGGTTGTTTTTCAGACATGTTAAAGGGGGTTTTCAGGACGTCCCAGGGGTCCTTTAGGAGTTTTGAAGGGGCTCACAGACAAAATGAGGAAGAAAAAGTAAGAAAAATGTGGTCAGAGCATATTTTTAACCACAGGTTTCAGTCACCTTGCTGTCAACACAGACAACAGACACACAGGAGGTGGAAGAAGCAGTAGAAAAAGGTGGTGGAGCATTAATATTTATTTTTATTTATCTAAGTGTAAATTACATTCCTGACTTTTTTTATTTTTTGCACAGCCCTTCGACTGCCAGTGCATAATGTTGCTAAGTTTTTGCTTTTTATTCAATGGATGTTTAGTTCAATTAGTTAGGGGGTGCTGTTGGCAAGTTCAAGGTTGTGGGTACAATCCTTACTTGGTCTGTGTTGTTTTTTGTTGTTGTTTTGTTTTTGTCTTAATGCCCCCTCCTGCTAGAACAGCCAGCAGATAACCAGGTGACAATCCACAGATCTGCACTTTAATCTTAGAAAAAATGTAAACCATTATTAAACATCTCAGTTGGACATAAAACATCAAACAATTCATTGTTTCAGTTTCAGTTTGTGTATGTGTGTGATTATTTTAAGGAAGCCAAACTTGACATACCCGCTTGATAGTACCACCTGTTCTTCTATTTTTTCTGCTTTTTTTGTTTGTTTGTTTATTCTCATTAGTTCTATTTGTCTTTTCTGATTTTCTCTTTTGGCCTTTGAGCATTGTATAAACTCCTCTGCCTGCTTTCCATCATTGCATAGTATATGTGCATTTTTGTAAAAAAATCAGATTTCACAGGACTAAACTACCGCTTCCAGAGTGAGTAGCAGCAAAGTCCTGCTAATAATCAAATATATGTCAGCGAGTGTGAGCGCTTCTATAATAGCAGAAGTTTTGGTAGTTTGGAGTTCTGAATCATTCAGGTGTGTGTTAACACCGTGCCACAATCTACCAGCAATTTCACCCCAAAGTCAGACCATTCAGTACTTGAGAAATTGCAAGAAACTGAAGAGCTTCTCCTCAGACTTCACAGGCCTCAGTTAAATGTTAAAAATTATGACAGTACAATTACAAAAAAAAAAGACTGAAGAAGCATGGCTTGTTTGGAAGAATGGCTAGGAGAAATCCTTTTCTTTCTGAATCCTCTTCTTTTTGGTTTGCAAAGCTGTATCTGAGCAAACTACAACCAAACACAGGAGATCGGCACAAATGCCTCATGCCAACTGTCAGCACGGTGGTAGATGTGTGATGATTTGGGTTGGTTCGGCAGCCAGAGGACCCAGGCACCTTGCAGCCATTTAGTCTGCAAAAAACTCACCAGTGTACCAAAGTATTCTACACACATCCCTTAAATGTAAGGCATCTGTCTGACAGCTAAAGCTCAGCCCAAACTCAGTCATGCAACAGGACAATGATCTGAAGCACAGCAGCAACTCTTCAACAGAGTAGCTGAAAGGACAAGAGTCAGATTGTTGCAATGGTGCAGCTAAACTCCAATGATCACACTGATGGCAATGCTTTTACTGGACCTTAAAACAAATCCATAAACAAATACTGCAAATCTCTATAAACTATGAAGCAACAGCGTGAAAAAGAGTGTGACAAAATAATGTGAATACCTGTTAAAGTCATACAGAAAACCACTACTTTAAATTATCGCAGCTAAAGGTGGTTTCACAAGCTACCCAGTCATGGGGTGTGCTTAGATTTTCATGGGACTCCTGTGAAAACTTTCTTTTTCATGTGACAGTACTTATGTAAATCGGTACACTAATAATGAGCATTGAAAGTATGTGTCAAAGGCAGATGTTTTATTTTTGTTTGGGGTTTTTTCAGTTAGATGTTGCTTATTTAAAAATTAAATCCAAATTTTGATCCATGAAGAGAGAAGAAGTGATGACAGCAGGGTGGATGAGGGCAGGGAGTGAAAAGAGCCATGAAAGAAAGAACAGAAGGAAGGATGAGTGATGAAGATTTAAGAAAAAAACAGAAAGAGGAAAATTGTGCAATAGAAAAGTGAGAAAGAGAAAAGGTGGAAGCAGAAAGGGGGGACAGAGAGAGAGAGAGAGGAGCAAAAGTGTGCTCACTCGCCTTCCATTAAATTTCACAAATTAAAGTGGTATTATCTTGAAATATTTAAAGGTTAGATGAATGTCGATAATGGATCTCGACAGCCATTAAGCTGTAATTGCTCTTTAATGTAGTTAGTGAAAGACATGGGATACAATTTTCGGCAAACACCGGGTGGGTGAGCGGGGTAGGGCAGGAAAGAGAAAGAGGTTGTTTTTTTTATTTATTGATTTTAGTCACAGCCTCCGATTTAAACCAGAGCTGTTGTTCTCTGCATTAAGTCTTAATAAGGCAAAAACAGAGCATGATTAGCTATTCAGAGAGACGGAGGGGTGGGAGACCTAGAGAGGCAACGAGGAGGGGATTGTGGTGGGTTAGAGGGACCAATAATGCAAACCGCCACAAACACCAAGATTTTATCACCAGGCAGATGTCATTTTTCACAGGTTACTTCCAAATGTGCCACTTCAAAATAAAAGCGCACTTACCGACAAAAATAACTGATGTTTTCTAATTGTTATTATTGTGTGGCCCCATAACAAAGCCGCGGCCTAATTTATGTGAAAGCTGCAACATGTTGCTCTCAGAAATGAATAAATAAGCTCCCGCCCAGGTGGTCGCAAAGTAAATCTGATTAATAAGAAATGAAAGGAGGATCCAATGAGGAGCAGCACTGTTTCTAGCAACTCGCACAGTACGAGGCCACCAATCAGAAGACACCAGTAAAACCAAATCTTTCTGTACTGTGCAATGGCAGTTTTCATTTTTATACCTTCATGTTGCTGACCTTGTTGCCTTCTCCTTTATCGCTTGCGCTGGTATATTGCGATGGTTTCCAGTCGTGCACGTGTGTCTTTGTGCAGTCTGAATAAATTTGGCACCTTTCACAATCAGACATCTGAAATATTTACTACTCTGATCAACTTATGTCCATGTTTAATATGACATATGACATATGACAAAAATCTATTTTGTGAAATTGCTGGGGCCGAGCCAATGGTCCACCCTATGCAGCCATTGGTAACACCTGCTTGAGTGTTATGCCCATACTCACAGCACTAAAATAACAGAAGCTACTTTTTCAAGTAGGTCTTTCTCTATATAGCTGTTTCCACAGATTCACTGTAACAGTGCAGTCGCTATACAAGGTTCTTTTAATCTATGAGAACTAATATTCTATTCCAGTCCAATGCAAGTAATCATTTATGCTGTCCACCACTGCAGCCAAAAGCAATTAGTAACACAAGGAGTGACGTGAATCATTTCTTCCTCCATTTTTAAAAAGGAGTTTTTAAAAGGGAGTTCTTCCTTCCCACTGTCGCCAAGTAAACCGTCTGATTGAAACTGTCTGATCATAATAGTTCAATTTTAATTTTGCAGGACTTTACCTTAGCATAAAGCACTGCTCTTATTAACTGTCTGTATATGAATAAAAATGATTTGTGTGCATGTATATTTGCAACAACGGGATGTAAATGTGACAGAAAGCTGAGTGTGGCATTTGTTGTCCCTCTGGGGCAACTGAACATTCTTCTTCTGCAGAAATCTCATCAACAAGTGCAGAGACACCAAGAGAATGTCTGCAGGCGCTATCGTGTGTGTGTGTGTGTGTGTGTGTGTGTGTGTGTGTGTGTGTGTGTGTTGTGCTTCTTGCTCCCTGTGGGTGCTGTTTCGGTCTGAGTGTGTGTCACTGTTCGCGTGTGTGTGTGTCCCTGCAGCCTTGCACCCATGCAGACGTGCTAACTTGTTAGCGACTTCTCACTCGTCGTTTCCAGAAAAGGAGGTGCTATCCAGGTGGCAATCCCACGATGCACCTCTCCCCAGTCGGTGTTGTAACGGTCGCCGTTGGTTACAACCTCGTCGGGGGAGAAAATGGGGAATCTGCCTTTTTTTACGGGGGCGTTACAGCGCTTTCTGTTTCTCTGTGCCACATTAATAAAATACTTATCAGTGTCCAAAGTATTCATCAGAAATTGCCACATTTCCCAATCACAATTAAGCAAGAAGTGATAAAAGAGTCTAGATAAATCAGTTATTTTACATAGAAGAAAAACATTAAGAGAATATATATCTTGGTGTTTACTCAATTTGAATAACTGAGTCAGCACGGTCAATGAAGTGGCAAAAAAAAAAAACAGAAAAGGGAAGTGGGAACATCACTGTGCAGTCTTATTTCTTTCCTGACATAAACATGGAAATTTAAGCAGAATTTCAAGATCATTGAGTTCCTGGATAAACAGGAAATTTCATGCTTTATACACTGAGGAACGTTTATGAAAGGCAAATGAAATCGTGCAGGACTCAATTATTTCCACATTAATGGCGAATGACCCGTGTAGTAATCACACAAGGATGTAATGCTTATTTCATTTTTTATTTGCTTTGTGTCCACATACTTCTGATCATTTCTGGAGCTATGCGGTGAGGAGTGAGGGATGTGCCGACTCTCCCTCTTCACGGCTCTGTTGACAGACTTTTAAATAATTACTGGAAGAGAGAAACAGACAAACACATTAGTTTCAGTCTCACTTATAATCACCGTGTGCACAACACAAGTACATTTACAAGAGTGAGTCTTTCTTTCTGTCTTTCTATAGATGCTGGTTGTCATCTTCATCAGTAGATGTAAATAAAACATTTTTGTTTGGTGGTTAAATAAAACAATCTAAAAAATATTACCCTGGATAACTGGTAAGATAACCCATGCCTGTTTCCCTTTGGTCTACTCTACACAGTACACGTGGCAGGCTGGTGACATGTATCCTGCTGGTAGGTAAACTGGAAGCTCCCAGGTTTAATCGCTGATTTATCCCCCATGTCTGTTATCATCCATCAGAGTATCCTTAAGCCACACTCTGAAGTCATGAATGTTTAAGTGTTACAGCAAAATAGCAAATATATATTCATGATAACTTATTTGGGGTAACAGTGCTGCTTAATAAATTGGTCTGTTGGTCGATCCTCCAATAAAGACGCTTGCTAAACGATGCATCTTACTGACTTTGGTGAACCTCTGATTTTCCGTGTTGACCTGTTGTTATTATATATTATTTTCCAGCTCACATATTTAACTTAGCATGATTGGAAATTCAAAATAATACTTGTTGAACTTGACTGGACCTTGGTGCAGACTCTCGGTTGATCCACTGACTGAACAAACCATTTTTACACTGTTCCCCCTGCTCCCCCCCCTTTGTTTTTACAAATATTAAGTTTTGGTTCAGGCATCAAGATCCTCCAATAAGCAGTAAATATTCTCACCCTTGAAGTTGATGCATGTATACAGCACATTTTTAGGGCTGTCTGAATTTTGGGAGGCTTCTTAGAGAATTATGTGTGAATATTCAAAGCTCCAATTTTGAATGTGTAGGTGGAGACAATTATATGTCAACTGGCTTCAACTGATTTTTCAAATTCCAAAGATTTACAGTGATTTATGGCCTAGAAAGGCTTTAATAGAGCACATGTGATGAGATTGGAGCATTTTCTATTTGCAAAAGAACTCAAATGATTAATCACTATTAAACTAATTAATGATTAATTTCCTGACAATCAACTAATCCCTTAATCAACCTTTTCTTTCAGCTGTAGTTACAAGCACTCCAATAATCATTTAATCCATTTGAAATAAAATGCATGTTGAGGCAGTCATCATGTGTGAAACGCTGCTGACAGTCATTTGTCAGTTCATGTCAAGGAATGTGCATTCATTGTGACACAGAGCAAGACATTTCTGAGTGCCTCTCCGTCTGTGCTTTGCTCTCCAGCTGAGGGGTTCTGTATCCACATCCCTTGTGTCTTGGGATTATCTCCTGATTTCTGCTTTTCCTTGCCAGTGAGTGGCATGTGCAGAACTTGGCGATCTAAACTGAAATAAAGGAGGAATCAGTTTCTAATTAGCTGCTCTGAAGTTTCGGTATACAGGTTGTAGGTTGTTTCTTCAGAGGACTGCGTGTGACTGATTTCTCAGTAAATGGCTGCTAATGCTGTGTTAGTTTCAGTGGTCATCTATTATTAGGCAGGGTGGACCAGAGCTGATAGAATTCACCTGAGCCCCGCTCTCACTTCCCCATCACTACCACAAACCAACTGCTACATAACTAATGCACAGGGCTCTTCCTGCACAGGTGCATGCGGTTGCTGTGTGTGACTCTGTGTGAGTGTGCGGCTATTTTAATCCCATCCCAACCACAAAGATTCATGACACCCAAATTTATCACATCGCACTGTAGTAGCCAGTGCAGCAGAAGCAATGCATTTTCTGGATTTCAGTCTCACTGCTGCTGGAAGATGAAAAAAATTAAAAAATGTACACATTGTCAAGAATTTTATGAATTGATGGATGTTGTAGAAATCCAGACGTGTACTTAATGACTTTGCTGGCCATAATTAGAGTGATAATAGCAAGTCCAGGAAGCTTTAACCTCCCAGGACCTGGCATCCACATATGTGGACATCACATTTTGGGTGGTCTAGACCAAAATACTTAATTTTTCTCTACAAGGGCCTGATATCCATTTACGAGGACGTTATACTGCCACTGTTCTATCAAAATGTAAAACGAATGTCCTCATATGTGGATCTCATTTTTCTCAGAAATGAAAATTAGGTAAAAAAAAAAAATCTGGTAATTCTTTGGGACCTGATGAATGTAGAAAACAATCAACCCAAAAACGTAAAGAAAAAATAAAAATGCATGTTGTGGAAGAGTTCGGATCTTAGGAGGTTAAGCTTATATTGTAGCCTAAAAAATTATATCACAAAGCAATTTAACTTTGTGAAAGAAAATGCTTCTCTTGGAGAAAATCCAGGCTAGAGGGAAATCAAATAAATATTTCTATTATATTTTGATATTAATTTAACCATTGTTTATTATTTAAGATTGGAGCAACAAAAAGGGGATAAGAAATGGATCAGATAGCATATATAGGTGCAGTATACAGGACTGAGAGTGCAAAAGTCTTCTGGCTGCTCCCTTTAGGGGTCGCCACAGCAGGTCCTCTGCCTTCGTCTCACCCTGTCTTTTGTCACACATCTGCATGTCCTCCTTCACTACATCAGTGAATTTTATCTGTGATCGCCCTTCTTTTCTCCTACCTGGCAGCTCTATCTTCAACATCTTTTGTCTGATATATCCACTATCCCCCTCTGCACATGTCTAAGCCATCTCAGCACTGTCTCTCTAACTTTGTCCGCAAACCACTCAACCTGAGCTGTCCCCCTGGTGGACTGGTTTCTAATCCTGTCCATCCAGCTCACTCCCAGTGAAATCCGTAACATCTCCAGCTCTGCCACCTCCAGCTTGGCCTCCTGTGTTTTTGTCAGGGCTGCCATCTCCAAACCAAACATCATACCACGTACTCTCTTGCTACTATACTTCACCAGCAGATACTTGTGAAGGTGGAATGGTGGTCGATTTCTATGCCACATCAGTGCCTGTAATCGTAGGTACAAATACTGGTTAGTTCAATGTTCATGTGCTGGGGACAATCAAGTTAAGAAACAGTGTTTGGAATTCACAGTGAGTGCTATTGCTCAACAACAGCGATCCCTTTGAAAATCAGGTATTTTACATATTGCGCCTCTAAATCTTAAAAAAAGAAATTGGTTAAAAAGAATCACATTACTCATTTTAAAATCTTGCAGCAGAGTGTTCTGTGGGAAAAACACCTTTTCATAAGAATCTTGCCTTAATTAGTTAATTTTGTGAGCTAGTGAGCAATTCTGTTTAAATTGGTCCAGCTGGGGTGCAGCTATTGCTCACTTAGATGCGCAGGTGACCCATAAGCTGCCTCAGACAATTTCCGGCTCTCTTTCCCCATTTTCCTGCCTAATTTCTCCTGTTCCTTTCCAATAACGGCTAAAAAATTGCTAAGAAAGGATAAAAAAAATTCAAAAAGAAAAAGTTAATAAATATAAATAAATATAGTTGATAAATATGTAAAAGTGCTGATCATTTCTTAAACAAAAAACTAACTGAGATGCTGTTAAGTTCTAATCAGATGATTTGGTTTGCCTTAGCTTGGAAGGAGAGGTGTTTATTACCATTTTGAGATTGCAAAGCAGCTTGATATTACAAATTACTGTGAGAAGCTGTTGAGTATATGATTGTATTGTCTGCATAAAGTGACATTTACTGTAGAAGGAAATGAATTGAACGTGGTCATAATGTAATTCTCCAGCTTTTCCTGAAAGGGGGGAATATATTCAATGATCCCTACAAAAGAAGCATCACCATTGGTGCTGGACAGTTAAAATAGGTGTGATAGAGCTCATTCCCACCTGCCTGATGTTGGAAATGAAGCTGTTGAAAAGCCAAGACTGAACCATGTACTAAATATACCATAAAAATATGAGCTTTCTCTGTAGCCTTGCAATTTTAAAGCACCTTGAGGCAACTATAGGTTTGAATTGGTGCTATATAAACGTGATTAAATTGAATCAAATAAAAAAGGCAACAATATAAACATAAATTAAGAGGAAAAAACTGCATAAAGCGTCTCAGTTCAAGGCGAGGGACATAAAGATCCAGGAACAGCTTTTAGTGTCATACCTCTGGAACAAACTGGACACCACTTCCAGTAGGTGTTCCCTCATTGTATTTGACTTTGGGAAAGTGATGAAAATCTTCCATAGAAGAATCATAACAGAATAAAGGTAATCGCTTAGCATTTTAGCATTACTTTGTATTGCACTCACCATTCCCATAAAAGGACCCAAACAATGGAAACAAAATGTCTCCCAAAACATAACTTTAATCTGTCATCCATCAGTATATAAGAACTAGTAAAGTGTGCGTGTTAGTCCCCATAGGGAAATAGTTCCTCTGCATTTAACCCATTCACCCAGTGAAGCAGTGGGCAGCTGCCAGTGCAGCGCCCGGGGAGCAGTGTGTAGGGACGGTACCTTGCTCAGGGGTACCTCAGGGTAGCCGTTCAGTGGAGTCGAACCCCCGACCATGGGGCTACCACTCTACCTACTGAGCTATCCCTGCCCCTAGGTCAGCTGCTGTTCAGCAATTTCCATAAAAATCAACTGTGGAACACAGGTTTCAACTTGTAAAGGTTATACAAATGACCCCAGTTCTCTGTCATCTCCTTCTAAAAACCACCTGATCCTCTTCAGATTTCTCTGCAGTTTCTTCCATGAAAGTGGTTGTCACATTTTCCAGCGGCTGGGTTCTTATTTTGGAGTGAACCTCGCCGTTTCCTTGGAGGTATCAGCAGGAGGAGCGTGACTGGAGGACGAGAGCAGAGGAAGACCTGATAGGAGTCGAACCCCTCTGGCTCAGTGCTCAGTCATGTTTACACTTGACAACAGGGCGCCATGAAAGAGCGAGGAGAGGCGCAAGATAAAAAGGAATAAGAAAGAAAGTAAAGAGAGGGAGAGAGGCAAAGATGAAGGGAGAAGGAGGAGGAGGAGCAGAGCGAAGGGGGGGAGGAGGAGGAATAAAAGGAGGAAAGGTTGTTTTTAGTTTTAATGAAATCAGATAAAGGTGTGATGTGGGATTTACGCTGTCGGTGTGACACTCAGACGACACATTTAACCTTTTAAGTCTAAGGCTAAAGTTTCTTTAAAGTCCTTTTTTTTTTGCATTCATTACTAACAGTACGTGCATCACAAACACTGGATCAGTGTTCAGCTGAAATTCACAATATAGTCATGGTGATGGTAGATTTGGGGATCTGGGGAGCTGGAACTAAACTGTTCCTTTGCAATAGGAAATACCTTGATCATGGTTATTTTTTTCTCTTTTGCCCTAACTTGCTGTTTGTGGGATATAAACTTAAAATCGAAAGTCACCAAAAAACATAGTCTTACCCAAGTTTTTATTGGCTGTCGACCAATTCATGTTTCTCATATCAGATATTTTGACTTATCTTTTCTTAGTAGGTCAATGTAAAATAACTTTTTGGCAGCGTAGTCCTGCATGTGTGCTATACATGTGTACTTCCTGGAAAGGTCAAATCCTTCGAAAAGAGACAAAACCAAAACCAAAAAAGCATCTTGTGGCAGAAAATCAGCGTATACATGACAACTCTGAAAACCTTCAATATTTTACACATCAAACGTGTAAAAGATTTTATGCATTTAAAATATTTTGACACTCCACACTTATAGTAAAGAATGCTCATGTTGCCTGTGAGGAGGAGGGACTATCTTAAGGCTAAAGTCTATATGCCGAATAAACTTAATAGACTACACAAGTGGCTGTAACATGATTAACTGGAGTCTTACCATGCAAGATGTGCACTGATGCCTATCTAAGTAAATCCTCCAACCTAGATGTATGTTGTAGGCTGGTGCAAACACATGACTGCACCTCTGTTGAAAATTTACAGGGTGATCAACATGAGGCGATGTTTCTGTATCTGATCACAAAACTAATACATTAGTTTATCGATTTAATTTCTATAATTATTTTCTTTAGAAGTCTATGAGACAGTTGCCTTCAGTTCATTCATTCAATTCATTCTGAATAAAATATTGTTGTACCTTCGCAATTTTGGTAAATTGTAATGTTTAGCCTGAGCAAGTTTCACTATTATCCTATAGGATTGAAGCAATGTTGCCAAAGAGGTGAGGGGAAATTTGTATTCCTGCATTGTCATCAGTACGATGAAACTGATATTTATATAGCATATGGATGAGGGAGGAACTGGCCACTTTGCCACTATTGATAGTAAAAATGATAGACGAAGAGAAGAAACAAGATTGACTGGTGTTTTTATTTTCCCTGCTAATTAAAAGCAGATGTCAAGGTACAATTCTCTGAGCTTGTTTAACGCAGCACTACTGTTTCCTGATTTACTTTCTAGGCCTCTCTGCACTCGTTGAGAGACCATTTCGCTTCTCCTCATCCAACCCACTGGACTTTCTCCGGTTTCAAAAATCTCTCTGCCGCACCCCCAGCCCCGCTCTCTTTCTGTATGATTAAGCTCACTCATCCCTCTGCTTACATTAGCTCTAAGCTGGCAGGTGTCTATGAGATAGAGTTTTATAAAGCCAGCAAACACAAAAACCTCCACAGAGAGAAAGCAGCCTTAATTGAATTGTCAAACACAAATCTACCCAGAGACTCAGTTTGACAAAAACTCATCTGAAACACTGCCTGTCTGTCTCAGTTTAAGAGTGACTGTCTCACTTCTTCGTCCACTGGTTTGTCTGAGTCAGTGCGTTCGTTCACGGGTCGCCATCAACTTTTTGAGTTAATTGACCTTTTTTACTTGTCCAGCCATAAATGGCACATGTCCAGGTAAATTACAATAATGTTATCATTTCATTTATTTATTTTTAAATTTAGACTTCAGGCAGTATTCCAACTGTGTCGAGATATAAATTACTTATATTGTTCCAAACATAAATTAGTATTTATAATTAGTAAAGGTTTTTTAAGTGATCGTCGGAGGTGTAATGCAACCTTTCAGTAAAACTTTATTTCTGTAGGTTTGCCGGTCTCTCTGATTGTGTTATTATATTGCCATCTTTGCCATAGACAAATTTACACTTATTTTGTTTATTTTGTGGCAGTTCCAAACATCTGCATTATCGTTGGACTGAATTTGTATATACTGAGGCAGATTGTGTTTAGATTTGCGATATGGTGTACAAAGCTTCAGAGGCCGTGCTTGCCACAAGGCAAGCTGGGCAACTGCTTGGAGCTCCAGGCCAGTATGGGGCCCTTGAGAGACAAACCTTACAATATGCAAAGTTGACAATGACAGTGGAGGAGACCTGAGCTCATCTAACAACGCCCCACCTGACTCCGCTGACTCCCTTTGCAAATGGCACGCCTGATTCTGTTTAAACAAACCTAATGACAACAATGGAAGCCTCTCAGTGAAAAGAAGAGGAGTTATCCTTCTTTCCTTTTTTTCTTTTTTAAAATTTTATTTTGTTATCAGTGTTTGTTTCAGTTGTTTAATTATTTTTGTATGGAGGGCATATCTCTATGCTGTATAAAGTCTCCATCAATACCTCATCATGCAAACTAAGGATGTTTCTGCTATATTTGTATTTAAGTTAGTTCCAAGTTTAGAAAACTGTTTCAGTTGGTTTTATTTTTTATTTTTTTTGCACAAGTCTAAGTTTTATTTCCATTTTAGCTAACCAAAATTACATTCTCAATTTCACTCCACATCCAGGTATAGTTTTTTTGTTTAGTTTTAGTCAACAATTTTGTCCAGAACCACTACTTTAAAACTGCAAGTGCTACACCTGGCTAAATATAGTCTATAAATGAAATCAATCTGCATTTTCACATTACTATAAAACTTTCTCATCAGCTTAAGGTGCAGTTATGATGGTGAAATGCACTTTTGTCCTAATAAAATGATCACAGGAAGGTGCAAAGTTGGTCACTGGAAGGATCCTGCAACCAAAAAAGGCTCAGGACAAAATCTAGTGTCAGAAATTGAGGATGACCATCACACAATGTGACTATGGCCTCTGCTGACCAGCCGGTGGGTCAAACACTGTAATTGACCGCCATTGTGTTTTATGCTTGATAGATATCCCAGATTTATCAGCTCTGTATCACACAGTGTGGATTATAAGGTTTGTGGAAACCTTAGTATGTAATGTCATGCTTGGACAGACACCTGCAAGCCAATCAGAAATATATTACACAGTAAATTGTACACATTACACTGATGCCACTATTATATATTAGTAACCACTTCAATAAACCCTGATTACTCTTTTAAATTCTGCTTACAAGTAGTTTCCAGACAGCCTTTGGCTCAGCGCCTTCATCTTGATTTTTCTCACTTAGACTGTATAAAAGTTTTGCTAACTCTGCTGGTTTTTAAGCTTCTGACCAGTTTACATGCATTTTTTTCCCTTTTTTCCTTTTGTTCCTCTGGTTGTGATGGTGTGTAGAGATCTAAGCCACAGTTGGCTCAGCTTCACATGGGCCTGTGCGGCGAGACGAGGGGGTTTGTCAAAGGCATTGCCTGCGCCTCTTATTCTTCCCCCACCACAGAGATGGGAAAAAAAGCAACAAAACAAAACAGAAAGGAACGGCCTTCTTATTATCAATATTAATCTCTTTTTGGAAAGGCATCTGTAGACTGTGAAGCTCGGTAGTCTTTAAAAAAAAAAACACGCAACGCGGCTTATTCAAAAAAAAAAGCCATGTTTGAACTTGCTAATGTTTTTTTCCCCTCTCTCTCACTTTCCATCTCTCCCTCCCCTTCCCTCTTTCTCTCTTTCTGTCAACTTGAGCTATTCTCTCCCTTCATTTAGCATGCCATTAGCTCTCCAAGCTGTTGTTTGTTTTGTTGCTTTAATGTGCTTTTTTCGAACAAAACAGCAAAA
>NW_005187417.1:1508795-1512323 GCF_000239375.1 Pundamilia nyererei
GTGTGTGTGTGTGTTGTAATGTGTGTAAGAAACATGAATGAAATTCTCATCATTAACCTCTTGAACCCTGATTTCCTCCTCAGATTTTCCCTCAAGTAGCCATAAGGTTTGACAGACCATTTGTATATGTCTGCCTTTCACATACATTTGTTGTGCACATGGATTTGGTTTTCCCAAATATTCACTGTGGCAAACTTACACTCAACAAGTGCTCATTTAACAGATGTTCTTATTCTTAGGACAACAAGAGAATAAAACCCCAAGAATATACATGTTTTTCCACCCAAGCTAAATTTAATTGAAGCTAAAATTTTTCATATTCTGCACCATGTACATGGTTAGATACGCCATTGTTTTATTGATACATGTCTCACCTCTGTGAGTCACTGAGGGGATGTAAATGGACCCGTTTTATTTAGATTGAATATGGGACTTTAAGCCTCAAAACTTAAGTTTTCAGGCTTGTATGACTTTATATATGCTGCTTTATATCAAGCTGCTAGCTGCTTGTTAATCTTCCAAAGTACTTGGTAGTGGGTCAAGAACTAACAGACTCCACCACGCTACACACTTAACTGTGAACATGACACAAAAATACTCAGATACTTCAATAAAAACACTTAGAATATGGTCTGAGGACATTTTAATTGGCTAACAGTGCTTTATAGTGCTGATTAAGTTTCCTGCTAAGTTTACATTTATTTTTATCTCTAATTACTTACTTATTTTTATTCATTCTTTTAATTTATTGTGTTTTTTTTTATCTTAAGTGAAAGTCAAATCAATGTTCATTGCATGATGTATAATAGCAGTAAAGATCATTCATTCAATCATAGACTCTCTCTCTGTTAGTGTGTTTTTTGTGAAAATGAATGCATGTTGGATTTGGCTATTTGGCAGGGCTATGTTGGATTAATAAAGTTCTCCAGTCCCAGTCTAATTCTCTTCTTAATAACATACTTAAATGTTGGCAGAGAATAAGTAAATAGGATTAGGAAGCTGACTTTTGGTGCTTGACTGTTTCCATATGCTGTGCTACAAGTGCATTTTGTTAATTATCCAGGTTCAACACCCAGCCCCACAAAATGCAGGACTTTTAACACCTTCCGTGATCTAAAAGTTTCTGCAAATATATTTGGAAAGGAATCACTGTCACTTTGTTTTCCCTCAACATACTGAAAATGCTGTGAAGTGTTGATATGAAATGTTTCCTGTCTCCACAGAATATGTGCTTAATGTTAAGATGGGCACAACAGTGACATTATCTGGTTTTTGATTACAAATCAGTTGTTTACCTACACAATCTGTTTGCTAATTCGTGTGATGGCATTCATGTACTTTTTGGATATTTAAAGGCATGTTCCATTGATCCAACGAATACTCGAGGATACATTAAGGTTTGCAATAACGTAGCTTGAGATCAACAATTAAACCCTTGACTATTTTTTTTAAAAGACCTCCTGAAGGTCAAAGTGAGCTCTCAAACACAATTAGGAGAATTTTAATTGAGTCATCTTTAACTCCATTGGTGATTCTAAATTGTCCATAGGGTAAAATGTGTGGAGTAAACATGGTAAAATTTGACTGCATCTGCTGTGGTGACCACTTCAGAAAGAAGGGACAGGCCGAAAGTCTGCAGCACTTTAAATATTTAGTAAAACTCAAAAACCGCTGTGTAAAGTCCAAGTATAAGTACATTTTGCTTTTTAATGTGCATTACATCTTCATAATAACAATGTGTTCATGTATTTACAGTTCTTACAAATAGGTCCTCAAAAGGCTTCTTGAGGTTGGTTCCCAATGCAACCTTACCTTAGCTAAATCGAGTCACCTTACATGAACTCTCCACTGAGTTAGTGGCATTGATGCCAATAAGCACAGTAGGATATTAACATGGCCTGCTGTACATTTAGGTGTGCTGACAGCCCATTCAAGAAATTAGTGGCCTGGTTTTGGTTATATTATTTAATTGGGGGATATTTAGTGCCACAGAAATTAGCAGGAATTTGTGAAGGTTCGATGCATTTTCTAATCAAGTTGTCTCGAACTAGCTGGTAACTTAGCACTTCACCTTCTCATGTAAAGATATTCACTTCTGACTCCAAAAAGGAAAAGCCAACATGCTCAAATCAAGACATGGTTTGAGCATCTACAGTTTGTGTGTGTGTGTGTGTGCATGTGTGTGCATGTGTGTGCATGTGTATTTAACACTGATCCACTTTATTAACAGTTTGTCTTCTTTCCTCACTAAGTATAAGAATAATTTTAAACTCTGGCAGTTTGTAGATTTGTATTCTTTAATTGCATGTAGCTAATTTTCTAACCTTTCATTGATAAAAACAACAACAACAAAAAACAATCTCAGCTCATCACCCATCAGTAACACTGATCATGGGTGGAATTCTGTCCTCCATCAGTGGAAATCTGTTCTTGTAGTACATACATGTTGTTTAGTAGTAGCCCTGATGGTGGTCATTCTTGCCCTCTCTCTTCTCGTTGCTGTGGTAACAAGATGTCAATAGATTTGGCATCCTCATCCTCATCTCCAACTGTCCTCTCGATCAGAGCTCTGTATCCACGGAGACCGGAGGAGAGGACTTTTTTTCTGAGCTTCGTGTCTCAAAGTTCAGATGGAGAAGCCATCTGCTGTTGTGCCTTGCTCAAAGGTTCTACAGGCGGGTCAGCCCCAGGACTGACTTCATAATCCTGCTTCACTGACCCTGAACTCTCAATGTTAGGAAAGAAAGTCATATGAAAAGAGGGGGAATAATTATTAAGGAATGGATAGAATATATGGAAGAGAAGAAGGATAAAAGAACATAAGTGAAGGAGGGATGGAAATGAAATGAGAGCAGAGAGGAAAGATGTAAAAATGTGTGAATAAAATGGGCAGTGAAGAGAAAGAAAAGAAGGGAGTGATTAAAGAAAAAAGATTAAAGATAAAGGTTATCAGGAAGGGAGAAAAGAATTAGAAAGGAAATTGGGAAAAGAAGGAAAGAAAGTAAGCAAGAATCAGGAAAATTGTGAAGGGAGGAATATATGTTAAATTCTAGTAATGAGGGTATACGTGAACTAGTAAAGACGAAAGAGTTAATAATAAAAGAAATATGGAGCAGAATAAAAATAGAGTGAAGAAAAAAGAGTAGAATGATAGGATGGAGGAAGAAATAGAGCTGGAGAGAGAGAAAGGAAAGGAAGGAAGAGAGGCACTAAGAAAAAGGAAAAGAATAAAAAATGTGAAAAGAACAAGAACGAGTATGAAGGTAGGACAGAAAGAGAGAAAAGAAAGTAGGGAAATCAAATTGGATGATGGGGACCCGGAAAGAATGAGAAGAAAAGAGGAAAAATAAATATGGGAAAGAAGGAAAAGAGAAATGGACGGAAAGATGAACAGAAAGTAAAGGAAGAGGAGGAAATGGGGTTTGAGAGATAGGGCAAAGGAAAGGAAGGAAACAAAGGAAGGAATGAAAGGGAGACGAGGAGAGACGGCATGAATCATATAACAAAACAGGACGTGGTCGACTTCCT
>NW_005187417.1:1512407-1514153 GCF_000239375.1 Pundamilia nyererei
ACACACACGTAGTGGGATTGTGGGTGTTAGACAGTTTAAGCAGCTTTAAAGGAGAAGATACAGAGATGTAATCTGCCTCTTAATTCTTACTGTCTCGTTTTAGTGTGTGTGTGCGTGTGTGTGTGTTTGTGATCGCCCTGGATAATAATCTGAATTTAGCTCAGTGAAAGTACGAGAAGCTTCAGTTCCTAAAATGACTGAATTAGATCTTCATCTGTGGTCCTTCATGATTTTACGTCTCCTCCTGCTTCATTTTCTATTTCTCTTCTCTTTTTCTTTCATCCTGCAGGTGATTACTCCTGTGATTATTATGTCATCCTCAGGTTTTGATGAGAGCTTGCAGTTTAGGTTGAAACGTACAAACCAGATTGTTTATAGTTTATTTATAGTTTATTGTTTATAGTGACCTATAGTGACCCAGTGGTCATGAGAGGTCAAACGCACTGCAACTTAAGAACATGTCAGCAAAAAGAAAACTGCTGCAAAAATACACAAAACCCAGCAGAAGTGTTTTTGGGGAGATAATAATGTGACAGACCAGCTGCAAAAGTGACAAGCTAACAGTAAACGGCTAATAGAAAACTAGTATTGTATAAATCATACAAAACACAAAAAATCACACATTACTTTGTATCTTTTTCTCTCTCAGAAAACTGAAATATCCACCACTTCTTTTAAACAGTTTCCATGAAATCTTTTGCATGTTTTGATTTCTGTCTCTTCTGCACCCTTCCATCACATCGTCTAAAAAACACTTCCGTTGTGTTTTATTGAACTTTCGTTGCGTGTTGTTTATTTTGAAGACAACTGTTTGTAAAGATTAATTCCTGAAATAACTTCTATTTTCAGTTAAAATGTAATTATACTGGTCAGCACTGTGGTTTAACAGTAGTTGGACCACTGAAAGGCTCTTCCTTGTGGTGCTAGCATGTTCTCCCTGGGATTCCTCTGGGATCTCTATTTACTCCCACTATCAAAAAACATGGTAGGTTAATTCTGTTGTGTCTGTGCCCTTGACCAAGGCTTTGGCTTACAGCTGGGGTTGGTCCCCAGGCACTGCACAGTAGTTGCTCACTTCGTCTTATACTGAAGATGGGTTAAATGCGGAGAACACATTTCCCTGTGGGGATCAGTAAAAAACAGCTGGAAGGGTCAATTCAAATAGAGTTGTTCAAACAAGATCTAACTGAAGCCGAGTGAGCACTGAAAGGAATGAACCTGCCAGGTTAACCTAAAGAAGGTCACAGCAATTTATAGGTTAAACACAAACTGTTTTACATGCACAGGCAGTGTTTTTCTGGAAGCCCACCTAATGGTGATTATTTGAACTGCACCTAAAAGAACCTAAAGCCGGATAACTACTCTAGCATGAATAAAATATGGAAGTCATCAGAGAATCCTGTCCTGTATCTCAAAGTGAGAGAGGTTTAATGCTGGTTATTAACCTCAAAAGATTTCCACTGGACAAAATGTTTGGATTTCTAGCAAAGAAGAAAATATAGCTGACTGAACAGAAAGAACTGAAGCTATGGATAATCATCAATATACAGGGAGTGCAGAATTATTAGGCAAGTTGTCTGTGAAGGTTCTCAGTCATCCAGGTCATCGTAGTCAAAGGAGCTTGCAAAGAAAAGCGTCTGGACTTCTTTAAGTTACTTGAAGACGTTTCACCTCTCATCCGAGAAGCTTCTTCAGTTCTAAGGTCAAATGGTGGAGAGTCCCAGATATAAACCTAGTGGGAGTAAC
>NW_005187417.1:1523234-1527197 GCF_000239375.1 Pundamilia nyererei
GTTGCCTAATAATTATGCACACCTGATATAGGGTGTTGATGTCATTAGACTACACCCCTTCTCATTACAGAGATGCACATCACCTAATATGCTTAATTGGTAGTTGGCTTTCGAGCCTATACAGCTTGGGGTAAGACAACATGCATGAAGAGGATAATGTGGACAAAATACTCATTTGCCTAATAATTCTGCACTCCCTGTAATAATCAAGTCCACATGCATCAGAACATTGCTAAAATATCACAGTGTGTGGGTGCCTTCAGCAATTTAGCGCCTTGGCCATTTGTTCAGAACCAACTGGATATGTCCACTGGGCTCTACCAAACAAAAATCAGTTACCATGAGATTTGGTTTAATTTTCACTTGGTGGTGCAGCTCTCACGTTTCAAGTCAATTCCAAAATAAAATTGCCTTTAAGGCTTTTACAACTCATTATGGCTTACCTTGGGAGAGGTTCTGTTTGAGATGTTCCCAACTGAGAAGGTGTAAAAGTGTTTGATTACACAGCTGAGTTTGACTAAAAGAGAGTCTTAAGAGTATCTCCAGTGAATATGATGATCACAAAACTGCCAATCAGCTTTTTATTTTCTTTAAATCTTCTCTGGGAACAAATGATTTTCCGTTACCTTGTTCTACGTTGTCGTTGTTGAATCGACACCAGGTAATGATTTTCATTCATAACAAAAATAAGACAGTTATCTTTTTAAAGATCATTTTAGGATTATTTGAGTCTTTGAGCGTGCACGTTTTATTAAATTAATAAATGTGTCAATAGTTCTGTTTCTGATCACCACACACTGTTTGACATTTGTATATTGGGGCTGGGGAAGGCCTATAGTTAATTATAGAGTTTGGTTGGAGACCAGATGAGAACAGTGAGCCTACAGAGCTCACACAGGTGCACACCCATACGCTTGATTTTCTCACAGCACGACCACTGTCCTCATTTCTGTCAATCAGAGGCCATTTATTACCTTAATCAACACGTGTGTGTATGTATGTGTGTGTGTGTGTGTGTGTGTGTGTGTGTGTGTGTGTGTGTGTGTGTGTGTGTATCTGCGTGAGTCTTCATGCCATTACATCATTACATATATAACACGTTTGTTCGTGGTGCATTTCCTCTGTGTGTGCCAGGAAACTGAAATCTTTAAAGCTATGTGCCACAGAGTAGAATTGGTCAGTTATTTCAAAAGTTTCTCCCTGAAAGTGGCTAATACAGTTAACCCAGACATATTCATTCAAATGCTTTTAATTTTTAAGTCCAAGGAATTATGCTTTTCACTCTCTTACTGGCCTTCTTAAAAATTATTTGCAACAATTTAGCTATTAACGTCTGGTTTATGCAGCCTGAGCATCTGATGTTGAGTTGTGTCTGTTACTTAAACTCTGGGAAGCGCTGATGTGGGGTCTAATCTAAGGCATCATTTACACAGGTCTAGAGACATGTTTGCAACCAGTTGCCACGAGGGAAAAATGTCTATTCTGCAACCAATTACTGAATGGTTGCTGAAGATTGCTGGGTGAAATTATTTCCAAAGAGGTTACTACAACAACAACAAAAAAACCCTCCTTGAGATTGCTTTGGTTGTGTGTTGGTTGCCATTATGATTTTTAATACAGCAAAACTTTTGCCTTTCAATTGTGTGTATGGGACTGCTTTTGGTGACATCCTTAAATTGTAGCTTCAAGAAAATAAGCTGGGATTTGAGCTAGTTGTCTTTAAGTTGAAGGATTTTGCTTTAATGGAGACTGAAAGCTGAAAATCAGCCCTTTTAAATTAGCATATTAACATCCACTAGGTCAGTGATGGTCATATAGGTTTGATTTTGATTGGGTTTTCTTTCAGGCACATCCAATATAGACAAATTAGCACGATTTTACATTATAAATATAGTATTACGGTCTTTCCAAACTATCCAACTAGTCAATGCTAAACACTAACCAAAACCAAACCCTAACCCTACATGGTTCTCTAGTGACCAGGTTAACTGTATTTTACTGCCAAAAAAAAAATTAGAAAACAAAAACAACACTCACATGGAATACAAAGACTGGCTCAATGGTAGTACTTGGGCACAGGGCTGTTTTTGTCCTCAGTAATCACACACACACACTCACACTCATATACACTCATACACACACACATTCACACTCATATACACACACACACATAGGGTAACTGTATTAATAGGAGTCTGTTTTGTGTCAGGCAGGTCTTAATAGGATCAGTGTGAGAGACATGGAGCTGTCTGTCAGTCTAAGTTCATTAACTGATGATAGATAACCTGCACTGTGTGTGCGTGTGTGTGAGAGAGGGAGAAATGGAGGGTTAGGGCTGTATGTTTCTGTGCTTTTCAGTGTGTGTTTCCCTGCTTGTGTGTAAATTCTCTCCCTCTCTCTTGTGTAATTTATAGCCCTCAATCGGAGCCTTATCAGGTGCAGGACACATGGACGCCTCCTTCTCTCCTCCTTCTCTCCTCCTTCTCTCTTCCTTCGCCACATCTTTCAACTTCTGCACACCCAACTTGTATTTTCTCTCCTCTTTTTCCTCGCCTCCCTCTCATCCAATCTTCCCTTCTTTGTAGTTTTCAATGAGCAGAGATGCATTCTTTAATTGCTGTACTCCTCTTCCTCTTTTTTCCTCCATCTTCACCATTTCTACCTCATCAGGACCAGCAGTCTTCAAACCTTTCTTCAATTTGAATTTCTTTTTTCCTTCTTCTCATTCCCTTTTTCAAACTGCACCTTATTTGCTGGACAGAAATATGCATTACCAAAGAAATAAAACATATAAAGAATCATATTTCTGGTTACCTGAAAACAACTGTTTACCAGGACATGTAATATAAAGCCACTTTAGCTTTTTCTTTATTTCAGGTAAAGAATCCAACTGAATCACTATATATTCATCAGATCAAACTACTCAGCTTCTTGACAGCATCTCCCAGGGATTATGGCTTCTCCCAATCTCGAACTGGAGCTCTTTTACATTAAACAAAAGTATTAACCGCTATACTACAGAGCTACACCTCCAAATCATGCTAGTAATTTTGTTCCCCTTATGGGTACAAAATGACTAAAATTCCTTAATTAAGTTCCCAAAATCTGCTTATCCATTCTACTACACTAACCATGTTTAAGTTATGTTCTTCAAATAAACAGAAAGTCATTTAGGAAGAAGAAAATGAGAAAAAAAACACTCAAATATCATTTCACTAATTCTGAATCAGTATTGAAAAGGCATGAGAAGAAGTGGACGCTTAGTTTAATCTCATCCCTTCTCCACAAGTTAATATTTCACTAGCTTCCCTTTTAACTCATTCACTGCCAGCCATTGGCAGTGAATGAGTTAAACCCATTGACTCATTCACTGCAATTGACGGCTATAGACGTCAATGGCAGTGAATGAGTTAATATAAATCTCAATAACGATGATAGACATATTTCTAATAACAGAATATTTACACTTCTTGTTTTTACAACTCAACAACTTTACCTCAAGACGTCAAAGCCAAGGACCTCCAGTTTTCTAAAGTTAATTGCAAAATCTTATTTGTGCATTAAGACCACATCTTTATACCTCCTTTTGAGTTCTTCATAGTTGGACATTGCTTGTCTGATCAAGTGTGTGTTCCCCTTATTCCAGGCAAGTTGCGTGTCTCCTAATTACATCGGTTCACGTCTCAATTCCCACAATCTGGTCAAACAAATGTATTATCTGTCAGTCTGAGTGATAAAATATAAACTGTCTAAATTTGCAGATGTGTTCCCTGAATCCATCCTAAATCTGACGGAATGTAAGTTCCCTAAATGTAATCTTTTACCTTAATTACCTTAAATCCAGCATGTGCTTAAAAAACCTTCTGACCTAATACTTGTTCTCTATATCTAATTGTTAAACTGGTTTTCCTAAAGCCATTAAGCTCCAAATGTACAGGGTGGGCCATTTATATGGATACACCG
>NW_005187417.1:1529754-1536932 GCF_000239375.1 Pundamilia nyererei
CAACCTTTGGAATAAGAATTCATCATGACCCTACAGAACCTGGTGCCATTCATAGGTTACCTGTGACCCCTCAGTCAACACTCTGAGCTTTTGTAAAATATAACTTCCTAATCCAGTTTGTTAGATATTAGTGGTCCGCAGAAGGCTTAAAGGACCATTAAACTTTCCTGAGACACATTAAAGGCTCTGCAATCATAATCAATAACGTTTAATGACTTGGGGAATGGTGATATAATGATTTACGCTGCTGTGGTTGATTATAGACACATTACAATTGTAATATAAAAGTGCTGAAAGATATTGATTGATATTGTGAGTGATTAAAATGCAAAACTAAGGACTGCAGATATTTAATATGTCAAGTATAAACGAAACGACTGTGTGTTTTAGAACATCATGTACAATGAAGCGCTGAAAAGTGTTTCTTTTAACTTGTTATTATTTCATTTTTTCCAGTATTTTTTCATCTATCTGCTTCTTGCTAGCTGATTAACACATAATTTTTGGACACTGAATGTTGTACTCTCAGTACTGTGTGTTGTGTGTTTTCTTTGGTCATTTAAAAAAATAACCATCATTCTCTCCCTGTCTCACAGATATGGAGGAGAGGACGGGTGCAGCATCATGGGCGAGTGGAAGTCGTTCTTCCAAGGTAACAAATTACAATAACCGCTAATAATGATTACTAAAGCTGATGTGTTTGCCTTCATTCATAACATTCATCATTTCATGACTAATGCACTGTACGTGTCTTGAAACAACCTGTTGGCAGGGACCTTTTCACTTTTTTTGTCCCCTTAGAATTGTTCCTGTTTTTCAAACAGACATTTTTAATGGCCATCAAAACCTTGAAGTGCTGGAACTCTCAGCCACTTGTACAGTAGTGTCTTGGATCTTAAGCACCAAACAACAACAGTGTTTGAACTGTTGATCACATATGTGCCTTTCATTTTCAAATTAAGGTATTTGACTGTTTAAACGAGCCAAAAAGGTACATTCTAGTTCCAAAGTGATAATTGTATATTAGCAACGACACACTAAAAAGGCTCTGGGTTCAAACTTCCTGGCGCCATTTTTCTTCTTAAGCCTAAAGAGTTACAGCATCTTATGAGAGTCCTCCAGGTCCTGTAAGCTGTGAATTGTAGCTTTGGTGGATCAGACTTGATAGTGCACATAGAATAGAATAGAATAGAATTCAACTTTATTGTCATTGCACATGCACAGGTACAGGGCAACGAAATGCAGTTTGCATCCATCCAGAAGTGCTTAGTGATATAGATATATTACAATATATATTAGCAATAATATAGATATGTGAGTATATTACAGAAATGGGTCTATTATGGTATCCCTCAGCACCCAGGCCCTGGTTCATTGTGTGCCCCTCTTTGAACCACAGTTCATCACAGCTGATGGCAGCAGTCGTCCGGCCTCGACAATCTAACCCCTGTCACTTACTTTGCACCTGCCCCTCTCTTTCACATTCAACACACTGGCTACACAAACAAATGCTCACTTAGTAATACAGTGGTCCCTCGCTATAACACGGTTCACCTTTCTCGGCCTCGCTGTTTCACAGATTTTTCTTTGTGCAATTTTGCATGCTTCGATTGCTAACACTGTGACACTGAAGTGCTGTACTGTATGTTTGTAAATTTTCTCCCCAACGAACACAACCATCGACAAAACGTTTTGCACGGTAAAAGGCAACAGCAGGTGCCTTTGGTTTCATTCTATAATACTGGACTTATTTTTCTTAGGTTTGAACTGTGAGAGTGTTTAAGCAAGAGAGAAAAGTGTTAAAATGTTCATGCCTGTCTGAGAAAAGTGTATAAAGTGTGTTATGAGGGGTTTTACAGCCTTAAAACATCTATAATGATTGTAAAGTTGGCTACTTCACCGAATTCACCTGTTGCGGGTTATTTTTAGAACGTAACTCCCACGATAAACGAGGGACTATTGTATATCCCAGTCTTCGACATGATTCTTCTATGTTTTTATAAGCTTTCGATTAAAACTGAGAGTATATTGTAGTAAGGCAAGCAGGCAATGTGTACTAAAGAGGATCGGAGATATCCATCTGAGGCCTAAGTCATTGTTAGTGACCACATCCATAATCCTAAACGCAACACCATACAATCAGAATAAGTATTTTTTTTCCCTAAACGTGGCAATCGGGGAATGAAGAAAATACAAAAATTCTAACTTGCACACATCAAAAACTATTTTCTTATTTTTTTAACTTTTTACTTTTAAGGTTGGGTTCATCATCACTGATGACTTTGACCTCAGAGATGAACTAAACTGTTGTACAATAGCAGCAGGGCATAGAAACAGTACCAAGCTGTGAATATTACATTCATTACATTACATTCACATTTAATAATTGTTTATCAAAGATTTTATGATAACCGTTTGTCCTGTGTCACCATCTGAAGAAATCCAGTATTTTTTCTTTTAACTCTTTCCACCATTTTACCAGCTACTTATTTTATCTGCCAAGAAGTAAATATACTGAATATCAATATACAGATAGGTACAGAAGAGGCTGAAGCTTTTTATGAAGTTCCATCAAGAGCATCTCAGCAGCAGATTCAGCCTGTAATTGTCTTCAGCCTGTCTTCACTACTACCAGTTTGCACAAATTTCTACTTCCTGTGTTTAGATTTGGCAGGAGACCTGTGTTACACGTCTTTAGCTTTGCTTCCTGTCATTGCTGTTGTGTTTTTCGTCAAGTATTCAACATTTATGGAAACGGAGCATGTCATGTTCCTGCTAAGAGTGCTAATTTCTACGCTTGCTGTGGTCAAACTTAGACAGATAACCTGCCTACAAGCAGCTCCATCACACGTTGTTAAACTTACAGCTTCACATTTAGTTTTCATACATATTTCCAAACATTTTGAACTATACATTGCTGTATACACCATGTACACTGTAAAATGTAAAAGAGTCAGTCATCCAGTGTTGTCTCTACAACTTCAAGGACTACTATTTCTACTTGTAATGCTACAGATGATGCTGTTTGCATTGCTAACTAGATGTCCTGTCTCCCTCCTCAGAGTTATGCCGATGGGTCTCAGTACATGACGTCACATGACAGCCTTTCACCTCCGTACACCAACTCCAGGGTAACAGGTATGGTGCAAGCTAAATGTGTGTGCATGGGTACATGCATTTGTTTTTATTCATTTATTTTTGCAATTCATTTTTTTCTAGCCATCAGCTTTAGATTCACAGCTTTGTCGGGTCCTGACTGTGTGCGCGTGTGCCTGCGGAGAATTAGTGAAACACTAGCGTACACTGGAGGAGACAGGTCATCTGGCATGCAATTTCTCTCTCTCTTTCCTCTCTTGGCCCGCTGTGTGGAAAAACGCCAGGCAGTGTGTGCTCATTTACCCATGATGCTCTCTGCCTCTGGCTCTCTTCGATGTGGCGCCAGTTGTGAGCAAATGGCCACTGACACAGATAATCTGCCTCTCTCCCTCTCTCTCTCTTCCTCTCACACAGTCACACAGGCATATAATCACTGAAACACACACGTGCAGATGTACTTACACACACACATGCACACACACACTAAACAGAGCTTAATTACCTTTGACTGGATGCATCAAAAATGGAAGATGTTAGCTCTCAGCTATCTGACTCTACCTGCCTTTTTCTGCCACTCTGTCTCTTGTGCTTCTTCTCATTAGTTTTGAGTGAGCTCACACTTGTGATGCACTGAATCTTAAACCCTCCACTCGAAGTGACAGAGTTAAAAAAAAGAAGAAGTGCTGTTTGTGCATTTTTCTCCTATATTTCTTTGGCTACACATAAAAGATGGGCATAGCTACCATGATGTCTCAAATTGGTTTGTGCATTTTGGAGCTGTGACAATATTTAGACAAGAAGGGTGAGATTAGCTTAGGTAGATCAGTAAGCTTGATTAGCAGGGTACATAGAAATCAAATACTAGAATTTCACTTATCAAAACAAGTACACTCACCTCTGGTCTCTTACTGCAGTTAACCAATAACAAACCAAATATTTGTCAGACAATTACACTAAAATGCTGCACAACAAAAACTCTGACCACATTTCTTAAGAAGGAGGTAAATTGGCTGCTGACACTAAAACTTATTTGGAGCAAGCTTCTAATCTGTAAGGTGGAACAGTGGTGTAGTGGTTACCACAACTGACTTGATACTTGGTTTTGGTTGTTTTTCTTTTTTTTAAAATAAGTGCCACATGAAGTGGGTGGGATTGCTCTTGCAACGCCACCTGAGAGTCCAATGACATAATTTATATGCACCTCGATTTTTAAAAAAGCCAGGTCTGATTCTTGTGGAAGAGTTGCTCATATGACTCATCAAATGATGTCACTCCCTAGCTCAGTTGGAAATCTGGCTGACTAGGTCCTAAACAAGTACCGGGTACCAGGTACTGCCACTTAATGGAAGTCCCTTAAACCTGAGAGGAGTTGAGTCAAAATGAGTCAAGTAGGTACTAGTAGAAAAGTGACTTAAGTATTCGTCCTGCGATAAACTGGCAACCTGTCTAGGGTGTACCCTGCCACTTGCCAAGTGATGGGTGGCATAAGCTCCAGGCCCCACGGTGACCCTGAACTGGATAATTGGAAGAAAATGGATAGATGGTCATTTATTTATACTGTAAAGTTGAGCATTTTAAAATGGGAATTTATGGGACTGACCATACCTGTTTTCACATTTTATGAGCAAAGGTATAAGGACACTTAACCAACAAAAGTGTGTTGATTACTTTAATGGCCATATGTGCCCAAAACAGGTGGCAGTAATGTGGTGCTCTAGCAGCCTCCACACGTTGAATTTCATGGTTTCTGCATCATGTCAGAATTTGCTCCTGTTTACCCACAAAAGCATTAGTGAGGTCCAGCTTGATGTTCTGCAGTAAGGCTTGGCTTGTACTCAACGGTGACTAGTGTTGAGCCTAGAGCTTTGTTAGCTCAGTTAAGTTCTTTCACACTAAACTGGGACATCTATATTTTCATGAGTCTGACATTGTGCACAAGGGTACAATCATATAAAAAACAGGAAAAGATCTTCCCTGAACCTATTGTTTAAACATCGCAGTGGAACTAAAGTGCTGAAATTAAACTTGTAAAAGAAAAAAAAAGAGCCCCTTTTGATATTTTTTAAATCGATTTATAAATGTTATAATTTTAGAGGGCATGGCAGTCTGGTTTCAAGTGGTTAATGGATTTTAGACAGATGCGTGAGTGGTGGTTAATTAAAAATGATGACAAACATTTTATTAATTTTGTTCATGTCATTAGGTGGAGTTTAAACTTGCCTAAGCCTCTCGAGGACTCGTGTTAAAGTTTTAATATATGCACGCACAAGTGTTTAAAAGCAAAGTTCACAAAGGGGAGGTTATTAATTAAATCAGCTGAAGCAAAAGTGTAAAAAAACATTTTTATTATCTTATAGAATTATCCGAACCTGGGTGTCGAATGCACCAACAAGGCAAACGAAATGTAAAACTTGAGAGTCGTGGGCCTCATGTTGGAATGATCCATTGTGAGTGCGATGTGTTGTGACAGTGTTGTGATTATTTTATGTATCTGCAGACGCAGAGAGCGAGCAGACAATGCAGAGTCAGAAATGGAAATATTGTATTTCATCGGGCGCACAGGAGCTGCAATTTACTTTGATAATGATAATGCTAAGAGACCGAGACAGCAGGGGATATGGAGCACACACAGTTCTATCATTGCTAAGAGTTTTCTAGAAAACTCCCTCTTTGCTTTCTACCTTTAACAGAACCATTTCTCAGTCAACTGGTCTTGTAAAATTTGATTGTGTTTGATGTTTGTGTTAGCTTTTCTCTCTGTGTGTGTCTTGATGGATATTGCAGTCTTCAGTACCAATACTAAGATATCAATGATGATGTTTCTCAGCCTGGATGAGAATTAGCAACTCCAACTCTGAGGCCACGGTTCTGATTGGAAAACGTGGATTTCCTGCTCTGGGTTGGGCAGGAGTTCACAAACCTTGGGTCATATTAACACTGGGAAATGAAGGAGCAGGAAATTGACAAGTAGATCAGTGAAACGTTGGCACTGATACGAATGCTGTATCGATCTCTTGCCTTCAGAGATGAGCCTGTGTCGAATTACTGGTTGATCTTTACCCTCACCTATGGATGTGAGTCAATAATGACTGAGGGATAAGACTCATGTTTGGATGTCTTAAAATCAATGTTTTAGCATCATGAGAAGACAAAAAACAGGATGAATTAGAGGAGAAGCTCAACAATCTGGTAACCAGTTCTCAGGAACATCTGCAAATGTATCTTTACGATGGATTGGGGCCAAGGTGTTTCTGTTTAGTTGGCTTGTGGTTGCTTGGCTGTTGCTAGACAGTTACTAACTGCTTGCTTTGGTATGGTTAGGGGGTTGTTGAGGCTTTTTAGGTCAATCTGTTGTTGCTTTGCAGCTGCTATGGCGGGTGATATTTTGCTTTGCTTGTTTTACAGCATTTACTAGCCGCATTGAGAATGTTCTCATCAACTGGTTGGAAGGTAGCGGTTATTGTGCCATATATGAAAATGCTTTCTGCTGCTCATTTAACATAAATCTGACAAAGCCTAGATGAGTTTAAACAATCAATTGTACTGTTTGAAAGCTACTATAAGTATAATAAACTGTCATCTAGTATTCAGTTCAATCAATAGAGGAAAAAGAGCCATGTTGTAATTAGAAATGTGAAAAAAAGCATCTTAAAGATGTAACTGATCAACCCAAATGTACCCTGTGTAATCAGTTAGCTGCTAAACATATAAATTTAAAAGAATCTTAAAAGTAGCTGCGGACTGTGACAGAACCTCGCATTGCCTCCATTTGGTTGTGCACATGTCACCAGGGTGTAGTGTCCATCACACTACAGTTTGTTTGAGCGAAGTTCATTCACAGCAAAAAAGTGCTCATGATCAAACGTCACACGATTCACAAAAAGGCAATTTATGGCGCAGCTTTGCACCAGCAAAACAACCCCTAAATATTTCATTTATACCATAAACATGATTGTGAGCTTCAGTGGTGAGCGACTGCAGCCCATTTAGGTCACCTTCAGGTTCAAGACTCTAAAGAAGAAAGAAACACTTCAGAGTTTAATGAACCAAACCTGAACATGTTGACCCTGCACCCCCCACCC
>NW_005187417.1:1537351-1542471 GCF_000239375.1 Pundamilia nyererei
TGTGTGTGTGTGTGTGTGTGTGTGTGTGTGTGTGTGTGTGTGTGTGTGTGTGTGTGTGTGTGTGTGCTTTAATGTGGTTAAACGCAGAGGTCTGAACGTTGCTGTGTTCTTTGTGCGATCGAATGACTGCGTGCTTGTACTTGTGTGCGTTTTGATGTGTATGTTCAAGTTCACCTTGTCATACTGTTAGGTCTGTACCTGAGTGTGTGATACTGCTTTTATCTTTATATGTATGTGTAGATGTGTGTGTGATTGAATGTAACCTTGCACTTGTCTGAATGTTTTAATGTGTAGTGTGTGAGTGTGTGTGTATTAATACATGTGTGAATGTGTGTTTTTAAACTGTGTGTGTGGAACTTTGAGGTATTGTGTGAGCGATTCTCAGTTTCATGCATGTAAGTGTGTGTATGTGGTAACACAAAATATGCACCCGTCTGAATACCTGTGTGTAGCTGCTGTGGCAGAGCAGGTGCACCAACCAACCAACCCCCCCTTCCCAAAATGCACACACACACACACAGACCGACGCACTGTAACTGTCACCTACATAGTAAATGAGGATCTCAGTGGTTTCAGCTTGTAAGCACATTCTGTTCTTTTAGAAACAAACAATCTGATGTAGCTTAATTTTCACTTTTCCTGCTTTTATGCTGTCATGTATGGATATGTTCTCCAATAATTCCTCTGGTCACGTTTGCAGTTTTGGGGGTAAAGCAAAAGAGTTTGTTGTGTATGATCATCTCTGAAATTACTCAAAGTTCAGTGCCTAATCATGTTGAAGAGGATAATCTTGTCTGTCATATTAGCCTTTGTCAGAACAGTAATAATTCATTAAAGTGGATGTATTAGTTATTTTCAGTCATATACTTCTGTCACATACTTTTACAAAAGTGAATATCCACATTACACATTTCCAAATTCCATTATTAGTCCTGTGAGTCCTGTGAAAGACTTCAGACTACTTGAAATGCTCAGTTCCAAGTTCCAGACAGGTTTTTTTCTATTATTTGATCTGTATGACATCATAGAGGTGTGATGCCCCAGTTTGGGGGCTTAGAGTACACTTTTCACCATCTTACAGTACTGTCGTTGCAGCCTTTCCTCGGCTCTCTGTGGTAATGGTACGTATTGATCAGTGGCCATGACAGTTTGCATACTACCAATCATAAAACTGAACTCACAGCCCAGTATTACTTAGTGGTAACTAGCTTTGGTCATAACGCAAATGTTCTGTTTATAAGGTTGGAGAAAGTCAGCTGAGACTGAACAAGTCACTTGAATCAATTAGAAATTGATTTTTCCACTGAAAACACAAAATCCACAGAGTCAACTTACTGGGTTCTCAATATTAGAGTGTGACTCTTAAAGGGTGACTGAGATGATCCCACAGCTCTACCTGTTGCCACAGAGGCTTCACCCTCATGTTTTTCTAAGTTTCTGGTTGCAAGGGGCAGCCAGATAGATGAAAGAAGACTTACATGGTCAGGGAAGATAAAAGATGTTTTGGATCAATCCAACCTTTTCCAATATCTGCTGACACTAAGAATCAATCCAGTATCATTGTTAAATTAATTAGCAGTTTTCCTCACTGTGAGATTAGGATCCATTCTTTTTGAGTCAAGCTGATGACAACAAGCTATGTTACAGTAAATGCAATAAAAGCTTCCCAACAAGTGTTGACTCGAGCCAACACTCTACCATAACAAGAGTCAAAGTAAAACATCACAGAGAAAGAAAACCCATCATCTTATTGGAGCTTTTCACTTGTGTCAATTCACTTCTGCAAACATATGGGGAACAAAAATACTTCCTCCTTTGTGTGTCAGCTCTCACTGTTCAGGATTGAACTGACACCCAATTGAAATATTGTATCAGTGCATTTGGCCTTATTTCAGGCATATCTTTAGGTATGAAACCACAGATAGGAGAAAGAGCAACTTCAAATCCCTAAGAAGATAAAAAATCTCAAGTGGTGCACATCAGCATTTGCAATGCAAATGCTAATTTTAAACTTATTCTTTATTACAATAAATTTTACTGAAAAAGACAATTTGACAAAGGGATAAACCTAGCAAAATGTTTGCTGCTCTTCTGTTTCCCAGATTGGGTTTGCATCCAAATCACTTTCCTGTACTGTAACTTCTAAAAAATGCAGCATTCTGCAGCATTAAGCAAAGCTGTATATAAAAAGTTGTTTATAAACCTGGTGAACTTGGCTCCCTCCTCCTCCTCGTGCTGTTTTTGTTGAAATGCAGTGAGTCAGCCGTCTGTCTCACCTCTGTGTGACCTTATTAATGAGTGTTGAGCCATGAGGCTGGACCCCCTCTGAGGAGGTCACATCTGGACACTTTATATAGAAATACATATCTGTCTCTCTCCTCTCGTTCATATTCCTTTAGTCACTCAGTTTCTCGTCTAAATTTGGCAGGCCTCTTGTTTTCTTTTATTTCATTCTCAGTTTCTCGCTTGATGTGACTTGTTCTTTTTGCCCCTTTCTTTGTCTAAATATATGTATATATGTATTTATGTTTTTTGTTTTTAAATATGTAGACAAGGGGACCCCTTTACCTCAGATGGGTGTGGTGCCAAGGTCCGACCCCCACCTCCACCCCAGTCTCCCTGTGCTTAGTCTTGATTTTGTGCTCAGAATGTTAAACACCGATCGGATGTGAAGAACAATTACAATGAGGGGAAAAAGGAAAGGAGGAATAGTGGTGCAAATGGTTGAAGTCACAAAACTCAGACACTGTTTGGGGTTGTAGAACTGCTGCTTATCACTTGACCTATGTGTAAATAAGGTCACATGATGACACCAGCTCTGTAGACTAAATACAGACTAAAGATGTTGCCCTAAAACATGCGTTTTGCTTTATGAAGCGTGTTGTTTTGTTTTGTTTTTTTATCACAAAAACCATGATTTTCATGATAAAGTGGGACGTGATTTTCCACACCGTCCCTGACCAGTAAGACAAATATGAAAACTTTTTAATCATGTGGTTCTGAGAAGCACCTAAGACTTCAGTGGCAGAGGGAAGAAGATGATGAAAGATTAATAAGAAATGGGTAATCTTCACTTTCGCTGCACATTACCCTGAAATATTGAGGCAATTTTTCTTGTAGCATTCTTCGTTTCCCGCTCTGCCCTCAATCACTTTCTTTCTGTTGTCTCTACTGATTGAAACTGAGCATCCACTGTCTCATTCTTTGAGTATTTTGAAAGGATATCATAAATAGATTAGTGCTGCGCTGACTTCAATGCATTAACACGGACGCACACTGTAAGCCACTGCAGAGTATTTAGTATATTATTGTTTTGAAGGGGCTGTGTATCACATGTAAATTGTCTGTGTAATTAGATCTGACATTGTAATAATAGGTCTCGTCAAGGCAAGAGGGTGGAGAGGGGAAAATGTGAAATGTACACTCTGAAAGGAACGGTTCAGCACTTCAGGGTTCCTGATCATGTGAGGGGGGTTGTGTTGAGTATATATTTTGAAAAAACTGTCAGAGTTAAATGTCACATTTTGAAAAGAAGGTAGTCCCGCTGTACGATTACTGCTACGACCATACTATTACATTTTACAGGCAGGTGGTGGCCGAGCTTGGCAATTAAGCTCTTAATGTCTACCTTCATTTGTTGCCAAAATTTACTCATTTCACAAAGACAAAGACTGTGAGTACCTGGTATTAGGGACATATTTGTGCCATATTTGTGTGGTTCAATAAGTTTGTCACCATGTCCCCAAGAAAAACTGCATGTTGCAACCAAACATCACAGCAAATGTGATAAACACCATAATATGACCTCTATGGCTGTTACTTTTCGTGCTGCAAGAGTAATCTAAATTTATGTGGTTGAAAATGTTGATTTGGAGGTTGATGGCGTGCAAAAACGAAAGTAATCCCATCACCAGTGTTGTAAAATTCGTATTTTCATGATCAAAACTATCGTGTAAGGCATCTTTAGAATATCTTCAACCAGCAGCAATGACTCTACAAAGCTGATCCCTCTGCAGGGCTGTACTGAGGAGCTTTGAGCTAAATGAGACAGATAATGTGCTAACAGAGCTAACCTGGTAATGCTAAGCAAGTATAAAGGTGTAACATACGTCTTTGGGAATGCCAGCAGACTCCCATGTTAAGCATCAGCTATAGTATTGGGCAAATTAGCATTTTGATCTCATGGTGGTGAAAAAGGCAGGCCAAAGTAAGTAAATACAAAACTTGCTACCACCTCATCCGCACCACAAGTGGTGCCTTTCATAAGTTGGTGCTGCATAGAGTGGGACTTCAGGCAACCTTAATAAACAGAAACTAAAGTTCAAAAGTGCAAAATCCACAGAAGGAAAAACAAAGTATAAATACAAAACTGCAAAGAAAATTGAAAAGGGAACAGAGAAAGATGAACAAGGGAAGAACCACCGACCACCCAGGAGCATGACAGTTACATTAAACTTATAATAAAAGTCATAAAAAAGTATAGTCACAAAAGTGTCTTTATTATTTCTACCTAACAAGTCCTTCAGTGTAAACAACACAATAAGTTGTTTGCATTGGCAGATATTGACACACACAAGTGTTAATATTGTTCTGATGCTATGACCAATCCATCCACCTTGAACTCCTCGCTACATGGAGCCGTAGAAACATCAACTGATTCCTCTGTCATAGCTTTTACAGGTCAGCAACTAATCTTAAACCCTTAAATTTCAGGCAGGTGGGGGTTAGAAGAAATTGCTCATTTCTGTTGATTTATTAAACTGGTTTATTGTAACTTTATGTAACCATTTGTTTGCTGTCTCGACACATTATGGAAAGCATATACTGAATACTGAACACACGAAAGGATCGTTGAGAAAAATTTCTTCATATTATGTTTGTTATTATGTAAAACCTTATCATGACCCATCAATTTTTCAAAACTGCCAAACATATGAAAAAAAATCTATCTGTGTCCGTGTATTTATCTGTCTGTCCATCCATGCATTTGTCTGTCTTCTCCATCTTCTGTCATCCATCCAGATGAGGCCCCAAGAGACCAAGCTCAGGTCACTCATGTTCCAGTGTGTGTGTGTGTGTGTGTGTGTGTGTGTGTGTGTGTGTGTGTGTGTGTGTGTGTG
>NW_005187417.1:1542749-1551110 GCF_000239375.1 Pundamilia nyererei
GAGTGCTTGTTTGTGTGTGAGAGGTGAGAGAGGGAGATAGAGATGTGCAGCATTAAACAGTATGTTTATTGTGAGTGTGAGTGAGAGTGAGAGTGAGCGAGAGAGAGCACTTCAGTTATAACTGTGGCTCCCAGAGGCCAAAGATGAACTGTATTTTATCATCCGAGGGGCTGCATGCACACTGCAAGCCTTAAAGGAAAATGTCCATATTTTTTAGTGTCTGAATCTTCGGTATCACGAATAATGTGTATTATACACAATTGGTGAGAGTTGTCTTAAAGTATGCTTTATAACAACTTTATTTTTCATTTTTCTTTTAACTTTTAGAATAACTTTTTAAAATTTAATTATAGTATTGGGGTGTTTAATAGGGCCTAAATGTATGCCTACTAAGAATAGGCTATTGAATACAAATTAACAAAGACTAATGCTAAGTTACCATAATATGTCAGTATAAGTGGTCACTATAATAAACTGAATGTGAGCGAGCTATGTGTTTTAAAAATCTTTGAGTGTATAAAGTGTTATAGTGTTCTCACACACTCTTTTGGTTGTGATTACAGTTTACTCATAATCTTACTTACTAGTCAGAACTTTCACATGGAGAGAACATCAGAAGAAAGTCTGAAGTACAAAGAGGAGCTGATGAAGCTACATGTGCTGTGATCAGCTGAGCAAAAAGCCATTAAAATAAAGGAAATGCCCATCAGAGCCTGAAACAACATAGAAAAAAATGAATACAGCAAAGTAATTTAAACCAACTCAGTTAACTACTACATAATAAAGCACAAAACTAAAGCATGTGGAGAGTCAGTATTGTACGATATGCATTAGAACGGGGATGTGTGTACATGTTTGTAACTTAAAGAGGCAGGGAAGCAAGAGAGCAGGAAGTCTCTGACCAGCAAGTACCTGAAACACCTGCACAGGAAAGAAAAGTTGCGAGGAAAGAGGAAATCGAACTTCTAGCATAGATGGATAAAAGTAACACGTCGACAAGGTATTTTTAGCACTATGTGTCACCAATGAAGTCTAAAATGAAAAGCGGATGGGGGGGATACGACAGTCGAACTTTCACACAATATTTAAATTGGCACTTTTATTTTTATTTTTTTTATTTTTTTTACATAAAATACTGGTGAATGTTTAATGAATGTTTAACCCTTTAAAGCCGGTCGGAGCGGGCACGCTCTGCTTTGCGTAACTATTTTTAAATCCCGGTAGCACTGCAACCACGTAAGCTAGCGCAATAAATTTCTTTACATATGAAACCGGAGGAGTTGTACTTACATCTTATGCCATCAGCTTGTCCTAAGTCACAGTTTCCTTCCACATATAGCTTTGCAAAAACTGCATAAAAAGCACTTGCAGCAACAAAAACATAATATTCCAGAAACACGCTTTGCCGATCTGATGAGCTGTTCATAACACTTCCTACGTTGGAATAGACGTTGGAATAACTTTTGCATGTCCGCCATTACCTGCCCGAAACCGGAAGTGACGTCATTTTCGCGGAAATGTAGTTTTTTTTTTTTACCATCAGGGCCTTATGAGCCTATACTGGTGTTTTTAAAAGTTATCTTTGACTTTATGACTTTCTGTGTCGTTTCTGGGATGCTTAGGACTCATATCGCACTGCTGGAAATAGTTTATTTTGATGCACATGCTGCTTTTTTGCAAATTTGCATTATAATACTTATTTTCGTTTTTCCTGCAGTATATAAAAATTGGTGTATTTCCAAAAATAAATTTCCTGTGGTGGGAAACTATTTTGTGCAACTTTTTTGTATTTACAGTTTTGAGGGATAAGCCTCTTAAATTTCTCTAACTAGAAATATATGTTGAAAAAGCAAAAACGATTTTCAATTTTTTTGTAGTTTATTGCACTTTTTTGCAATTTATGTAATTACTATGCACTTAATTCAGACATATTATTAAAATCTGGGCTATAATGGTTGTATTGATGTATAGCAACTTGAAATGCTCCCAAAAATGGCTCCACAGCATGTAAAAATATAATATAAGCTCTGGCGGACTTGGTTCTATGGTAGGTCTTAAAGGGTTAATATCAAAAGGCCCAGTCATTAAAAAAAGTCTACTTCTTTAGGCTACTGAGTCTTTAAGCCTAATGTAGCTCATCTGTGGAGACAAGAGGTGAAATGAATGTAAGTAGTTATATTGATGTGGAATCAGGTTGCAAAAAAAATATGTCAGGTATTGGGTTTTCAGCCTTTTTCAACCTTAAATCTTCCTTAAATTACACCTGTTTGTCTATGTGCACTGGACACTTCATCCGATGACCTTCGTAAGCTGTCCTTCCGTATCACTAACATCATCATGTATGCCAGACCACCAAAGATGGAGCTCCGTAACATGAATGCACAAATCGGACATGCGTGTGAGATTTAGACCTGCACTATAAAATGGTGTAAATCAGAAATGAATTCATGCGGATTCGCTTCCATTAAACGAACGAAGTGTTGGTTAAAGATTAGAGTCGAGAAATCTCAGTTTAAAAATGGAAAACAGAAATAAAGAGAAAAACAGATGCTGAGAAAAACGAAGACGGAGACAGACAGGCAGAGAGACAGAAAAGAGACAGTGTGTGTTTTCTGAAACGAAGCCAACTGATAATTAATGTCTCTGACATCATGGTGCTCTAATTAAGCCTGGCATTCATTAAGCCAGGAAAGGGGGGGGGGGCGTTCGTTAGTGGCTTTTTGGGGGGATTTGTTAAGTCTTCAGTGTTACTGTATTTAGACAAAAGAGTGAGCGATGGAGGGAACAACAGAAAGAGAGAGGTGAGGAGAGACGTGGACATTAGCACAGGGTCTTCAGGTGAGATGACGCACCTTCTGCCCGCCATATTGGAAGTCACCAGCCTGTGGACTGCTGATTCTCCATGTATTGAACTTGGTTATTTAAGACAGACCTGAACAAAGGCAGTTATTTCTCATCAGAAACTGATCCTCACAGTTCACACCAGATAGATAATAAAGAGATAATCACATCAGCTGTTTCACTGTTAATACATCTCATTAGCTGCAAGTTTTCATCAAAAGTTGATAGAATCCTACTAGTTAGCACTTGGTTAACACTTGCTCAAGTTGATTAGTGCATCACAGACTTGCATGCTTTTAATTAAAAGTAGCAAGTTTCACTCTTAGAACTACAGAATGAGGAATGAGTTTGGAGATCAAACACAAGGTACACCTGAAGCTAAAAATTTGAGCTAATTAATTCTACAAGGACAAGGTGCTACAGCTGAGTGATCAGCTGAGTAAAATAGTTCAAATGGGTGTAACCCACAAGGAATGGTAACTGGACTTGATATAATGTAGAGCTTTTCTAGCCTTCCTGACCACTGAAATCATTGTTACATGACTAGCCACATTCACACAGCACACACATCGATACAGTGCACAGATATTTATCACACACACACATTGATGAATGCATCAAGGGCAATTACTGTTCTATATCTTGGAAAAGGACACTTGGGCATGCAAACCGGGAGAGCCAGGGATCAAACCACTGACCTTCTGATTAATGGGCAACCTGTTCCGTCTCCTGAGCTATAGCCACCATTGCCCCCAGATGGTGGGTCAATATAATGTTAGGTTAAAGGATCTGAAAGAAAAAAGGGGAAAAGGAACCAGAGAATAAGTATATGGGGCGACAGGAGATCAGGTCACATTATTATAGTTAGATAAATGTAGCACTACTCCTTTTTGGTTCGTAAAGACAGTTCTCATCCAAGTCTCATGTCTCATCCAAGATGCTTCTTCAGGACACTGGCCTTCAGATTCAGTTTTGAACTGAAGAAGCCCCATGGATAAGAGATGAAACGTCTTCATGAACCACATAGATGTCCTGATTCTTTCTTTTCAAGCACTCAAAACTGTCATGAAACCTTTGCAGATATAAAACTAATACAGTAAAATGACTAAGGCACTTATGTACTGCATGTGTCTGGACTGAAGCTAAACAGTAAGGGAGACATGAACAAAGGTAAAACACTGAATGAATTGGGCTAGATCTGAAAAGAAAATAGAGCAAATTATAATGAAGGTTATCTTTTTCTTTAGGGGGTAAAGGTATAGTGGCTAGAGTAAAGGTAGAGGGTTTAGGTTTGGAAGCTACCCCTAACGGACTAGAGCTAAAGAAATTCAGTATAATAGCAGGGTAGAGGTCAAAGGTCAACAATTAAAGGACTAGATTGAAAAGAGCCAAGAATCAAACACTCTCACGATTAGAAAAAAAAAGAAGTTTTGAGCTGTTCCAGGTGAAGGCAAGCAAAATGACATCTGAAAAACTGACCTCCCTCGTTAACAAATACAAAGCGACTGGAAAAAATGAACGACGTGGAGATAAAGGTTAATGTGGTTGAGGAACAAGAAAGACATAAAAGTAAGAGCAAATGAAGCCAAAAGAAAAGACTGGTTTTGAAGCAGGGAGAATGAGGGAATACAATGGCATTCATGAAAGGAAGTGTAAGAGATAATAAAAGCAGTTAGTGAGAAACAGGGATGGAGTGACATGGAGAAGAAGGGAAAAAGGGGCAAAATGAAAAGTAAAGTTTGGGATCCCTATCCATTTTTTTGATCGGAGGATTTTCTGATAGCTAATTAGGCATGGAGGGCCAACCATCGACAGCTGCATTCATCATCATAAAACGTAATAATTAATGACATTCCAACAAAGAAAAATATGCAAATGAGCTCTCCTCATTAGCATTTTCATATTCAGCTCCCATAATGCTTTTGCTGACAAGGTTGTAATTAATGAAAATTCATGTCTCTTAGCCGAGGTCTAGATTGGATCGCATTCATTCGCAATCCCCCAAACGAATAGTGGAGAGAGAGAGAGAGAGAGAACGGGAGAGGAAGAGGGAAAAAAAACGCGACGGGGATCACTGCCAAGTTTTTAGTGAGACGAGCGGGAGGGGCGGGAGACAGAGCGAGCGAGAGAGAGAGAGGGGGTGAGACAAGAAAAGAGTTAGAGAGAGGGAGGAAAATGGAGATGGAGGAAGGCAGATGGCGAGAGATGAAAGGAAGACAGGCAGCAAGAGATACAGAGAGAGCTCGAACGACAGAGTGAAATAGAGAGAGGCCAGTGTTGATGCAGAAAGTTACAGGGAAGCATGCAGAGTGACATGAATGGAGAACCAGGCAATGAAAGAAAGCATGTAAGAGAGAAAAATATGAATGGAGGGAGACAAAGGTTGAAGGAAAGGGAAACAATGGGGTGGACAGGTCAGCACTAGAAGAACTTTACACTTTCTTTTGGAGAAGATTTGTAGGACTTGTCAGCATTTCTATCCCCACATATTGAAACAGTGTCCCACATTTTGATTGGCTGTAGTTTAGAAAAGTCCAAATTTTGTTTTATTTTTTTAAGTCGGCCTTTTTTCAGTTTTTTTCAAAAGGCTTTAAAAAATAAAAGTCACACCGAAGGCACAAACTACACAGGTCTGGGTGAAACTGGCGGAACGTGATTCTTAGAGTTTTGATCTAGAAAAGAGGAGTGCCACTCACAGAAACTGGTTACGGAGCAGATGAATCCCCACAGAAACCCAAATGATCACTACACAACGTAGCAACTGTAGTAGACGTTAACAACAGTTTAAAATGAAAATATATGATGTTAAGAAAAGCAACAGAAATATCTTTTGCGCCACATTCAGTGGATCTGGTTGTCCTGCTATGGCTGGAAATGCACTGACATTTTCACAGCACTTTTCTAGTTTTACTATCCATCTCACTTCTGCTCCCACGGCTAACTGGGAAGGCCTCGCTGTGAGGCCATAGTGCTAAAGCTGCACCAACTATGCAGATGGTGATGGCTGAATTACTTTAAAACTAAATTCTCAGATGATTTCTAAAGTCCCCCCTTTTTCCCCATGACTTCTGAGCAGACTCGTGGCTTCATATCCTGATTGATTTTTTTTATCTCACTTTCACATCATTTTTTCAGTTGGTGGATTCCTTGTCTAAATTTTGTGCAACTTTTACTTGTTTGATCTTTGATCTGGTTGAATGGTGGTCTGTGGGCGGCAGCATTACACCTGCACTAGCGTTGAACCAAGAAGAAGCAAGTCTAACAATATCTTTAATTCACGAAAGAAAGAAAAGAAAAAAACAATTTTAACTCCATCTTTAACTTTAGCCTGTAATTTGTCAGCCTTGTTTTGGAGGATTGTAAGTCACTAAATCTAAATGACTTGAACATGATGAATTGTGTGTCACAGACAAAGAGAGAGGCAGACACTCCCTCTGGGGACTGCTGCTGTACACCTGTGAAAACGTAAAGTCAGAGCTTCACCAGGAGTTTATCACTCCAAGTGTGTGTGTGTGTGTGTGAGAAAGAGAGATGATGCTGACAGATAACAGTATCTGCGGTTTGGCACCTGAACACAGCTAATAGTGATATTTTGCTCTTCACTCGGCGACGGCAGCAGCAGCTCGTTATTGTCTTCAACCCGTGTAATAACAATATTCAACAACATGATGTCAGTTTAATCTGCAGGTTCTGTTCTGGAGGTTTTTGTGGTAATTATGTGGCCGTTGTCTACATCCATGTAAGAAACCCCCTCTGTGCTTGTTCAGGTTTTGGTCTTGTCTGTACTGGTTGATGATATCATTGGTTTCACACTCGATCGGTCAAGTCAGTTACAAGTGAATTCACAGTGAACTAAAGGCTTTTGTTGTGGACTTAGTTCTGATGCAGTTCAATTTTAAAAACAAAAATATGGGTTTTCCCACTATTTAAAAGCTGTCACGTGTGCATCTGTGCAGCTTTAAAGAAGGTCTAATATTTTATAAAGGAAGGACAGAAGGAAAGAAAACTGTTTGGCTTCATTTTTCATGATTTGCAAGTTTTTGGCGCTTCCTCACTCAAAGGCGTAGAGGTGAACACACCTGTAATTAGTGATCAACTAATGGCAAAATGTCATATTTTGTTAAGTTAGCCCCCAGGAATAAGTAAATAATGGCAACTGTTCTCACATTTGTAAAGCTTAGTGTTATACGTTTTTTTCTTACAGTTAACTGAAACGCATTTGTGGTCATTATTGTGACTGTTTTTGAAAAGTTAGCTAAATTTTCCATTCCTATTTTATTGACATACATGCCACCCTAACGTTGTGTTGAAGTCACTAGTCTCTACATTTTTAATATTGCCTGTATTTACTTTTAAAGCACTTTTATTTTTATATTTTCAATATTATTGTAATATGAAATCTTTCTCGTGGCGATTGCAGTTACAAAGATGATCCATGATGAACTGTGATCTACTATCACAGGCTATCCTGCAACTCCCTCACTTGAAACTTACCCGTGTGTCACAGTAAGATGCTTGGATATACATCTTTTTAAGTCTCCTTAGTTAAGATGGCATGCAATGGAAGAAAAGTGTACAAGTACTCTAAGCATTTTTTAATAATTAATTTCAGTTTGTGTGTTTTACTTGAGTAAAATTTGCTACATCAAAACAGTAGTAAGTGCAGCACACGTAGTGTACCTTCAGTTAGTGAATACAGTTTCTATACTGAGTGTAAACTGACTGGCATTTCACTGTACAGAGGTCAGTCTTTGGTTCAGTTTGTGTCCTTAGACCCTGCTGTGTTTATTTTGAATATGTGAAAGGGTTTATTTGACCTTGAACTGAGTATAATGGTGCACTTTGTGTCCCTCTTTAAGTGGGTATTCTTTAGATTAAATGTGCACGATGTTAAAAAAATAAGTTGTACAAATGCAAGTTTATAAACTGTAGTATGGTAGATAAAAGACAAAAGAGAGCAGGAGAGTGCATGTTAATCCATAGGAAGAATAAAACTGCAGAGATTAGATGGTCTCGGTCAGGTTAAAGCAGGATAATCTCTGTAAAGTGCTGTCTGCATGTCAGCTTCAACCTCCTCATGATGTCTGTTTACAGTTAATTGAATAGATACATGATGTTAAGAACAATAATCCTAGTCATGCTCTAACAGCAAAAAACACTCACACTCATTATGTTAAACATGTCAGATAAAAATAACCAGCAACTTATAATTTAAAACAAACACTTAGGGTTCTTTACTTTTGGTTTACGTGAAGCTTTCCCTCAAAAAATAAATATTTCCGCTCAGGTGTGTTTGACTCGTGACAGAAAGAAAGATTTGTAATGTGGTGTTTATAGAAAATGCGCACAGGGTGTCGAACATGAAGCCACACAAAGCAGGCGGAGGAGTCGACTGCAACGATGCTGGAATACTGATAAGTTAAGTGTGTGTGTGTGTGTGTGTGTGTGTGTGTGTGTGTGTGTGTGTGTGTGTGTGTGTGTGTGTGTGTGAAGTGTTGGCACGAGATAGCAGTTGCCCCC
>NW_005187417.1:1552732-1562731 GCF_000239375.1 Pundamilia nyererei
ACACACACACACACACACACACACACACGCACACACAGCAAACCCTGAGCTGGTGGCATGGCAGTCACTTCCAGACTGTTTTATTCTAGCGATCTGATTGGCTCTTATCAAATATGGGATCTGGTTTTACATTTAAACAACTGCTGATTTCAGTTTTTAGCTACTCTGGCTTCAGCGCTCAGGTTTTGTTTCTCTATGATCAGCTGATCACATGGCTAGCCTTTCCCGTTCTGCTCCTTCTGGACTAATTATTTATAAATTGTTCAAAAACTGTTATATATGAGGAAGGTATCAAATTAATCACTGCCATGATTGACACACATTAATGTAATGTACACACTGTCAAATTTGATGCAAGAGCACCTAGAAATCGCCATCATTATTTTGTAGAAGTGCCTTAAGATTTTATTTCGTCATTGCAATTAATATGTTTTTTTTAAACATATATATTAGTGATTGGGCAAAAGGAGGACCCTCCTACAGATATTCACCCCCTGAAACATCAGCTGTCCTCTGCTTAACTGAGATGTCTCTTTGGCATCAACTCATTTGTGACTTTGCTGCTTTGGTTCCCTTGCGCGACGCTCCTTTTGGCCACCACAGGCAGCTGTTTTCAGCTAAAAGCTTCACTATGCTCCACCTGCTTAGCAGCAAACAAGCACACTTATAAGGTAGCTGGTAGGGATAGTGGAGCATTTAGCGGCTGAAGAGACGAGTATTTCCCTCAGGAGCTGAAAAAAACAAGTAAACTACTAAAACTAAACAGCTAAACGTGAGTAAATATTGGATTTACCAGGTAGCCACAAACACATTTCCAAATAAACAAAACTGAAGCTCCTCTGTCCTCTCTTTTCTCCTTTCCTCTGTCCTCTCCTCTCCTTTCCTCTCCTCTCCTCTTGCAGCTGTGTTCCCCCTTCTTTCCCCAGCTGTTGCCAACCAATCACCTGCTCCCTTTGCCACACACACACACATATCCACACTATAATTATGGGAGACTGGGCGCTGGCTGGAGATCTATTTGAACACATCAATAAATGAGAAAGGAGGGATATGAAATAACCGAAAGTGAGGTGATCGATCAGGAGTGACTGGTTGGCCTTTAATTTTGATGCATTTCTGCAGGTGATTTGTTCAGCGATCCAAGGGTCTATCCATCAATGAAAATGATTATTCATTTAGAAACCCACCGGAATTTCTCTTGGTCTGTCTTCCCAAAATTTGTGGAGTGGTTATAGGAAATAAAAATAATGGGTCACCTTATCGAAAGTAAAACTAAATCCACTGTGATTATGTCATTATGTTGTGTTTTTAACTTATTATAAGAATAATTTCTTGACTCTGATTTCTCAATAAACTGTCAAAAATCATAAACACGTTGAACTCTGTGATGCAGGAGCACCAGAGTGTGAAGCAAAATGCTAAAAAAAACCCCATAAAGACAAAGCTGAAGGAGAAAGGGGGTGAACCTGACAGAGGAGGGGGGAATAGAGTGGCCAAGCTGCCATAGTGGCCCACAAAGTTTCCCTGCGTATCACTGCCTTAATGTCCCGACCGTTGGTTAGTTTCCATGGCAGCAGACGAGGGTAGAGTGGTAGCTTTTCCCTTTTTTTCCCACGCTTCCAGGACAGTGCCATGTGAAAGCAGCGGGCACAGTCTCTGCTGGCACACACTGAATGGGAACAGAGCTGACAAAGAGCTGAAAAACCATGCTGTTAGTGTTAAACCGCCCCAAATCTGCCAGGGTGACCGGTTCAATTCCCAGTCTACCTCAGTGGGTGGAGAAAAGCAGTGATACTGTCAGGTGGGTCAGTGTTTTATGTGTGTGTGTGTGTGTGTGTGTGTGTGTGTGTGTGTGTGTGTGTGTGTGCTGGATTACATGAAACCGGCAGCTTGTTCCAGACCTCTACATCACCTGTTATTTTAGCGGTTTTAGTGTGTTTGAGATGTGCGCAACGTGAGAGCTGTAAGTCTTACAACTTAAAGAAATAATGATTCTCAAACTGTGATGTTTGTTTTTTCAACACAAAAAGCACAAAGCACCTAGCAACAGCCAACTTCCCAAGCAGGATATTACTAAGATCAACACAGTGTCAGACTGAATAATGAAGAGAAAGCAAAGTTGCCTCTTAAGCTCTTTTTACACATGCACTGCATACTGCTCTAGACCTTATTGAAAATTAACCTGCCAACTCCCAAGTACAGAAACTGCATTTGTAACTCTTCTCTCCTAAAATAGAGAATTTCCAGAAGTGAGAGCCAGTCTGAAGGTCCCCTTCAGACTGGCTCTCACTTCTGGAAACACTTTCAGAAGACTCCCCTTCTCACATGCAGCACATCCTATTATGTGCTACATGTGAGAAGGGGAGTCTTCTGAAAATGTCCCACCCTGATTCTCTTGACTCGGAGTGGCACGCCTTAGAGTCACATCTTGAGCCTGTACATAAACTCAAAAAGATCCATTTAGACTTGATCAAACTTTTAAAAACAATAACTAAGCATCACAATATTTTTATGCTTAGTTTTATTCAAGATCTTGTCCTGCTAAAATATCTTGAATTGTCAGGTCCCATTGTATCTTAAAAACCTCATAGTAGCAACAGAGCACTTTTCTCTCTGACTGCAGGTTCCTAGAGTTTTTAAAAGTAGAATAGGAGGCAGAGCCTTCAGCTCTCAGGCCCCTCTTCTGTGGAACCAGCCTACCTGTAGGACTGAGCTTAAACCTTCCCTATGATAAAAGTATAGTTAGGGCTGGATAAGGTGAATCCAGCACCAACAATCCTGAATCCACCCTTATGTATGACACAATAGGCTTAGGCTGCTGGGGGGTTCCCATGATGCCCTGAGCATTTCATCGTCACTCATCTCTTTTAACTTCCTGTATGTTTATACACCACTTATACTTGGTGACATGCAGTTAAAAAGAGTGAAAAGAGGGATTGCATTAGCCAAAGTGCAGTCTCAAAACCACTGGCTATTGTCAGACAACTCTTTCGCCTTCTTTGAGTTTTTTTAAATGCATCTGCAACAGTGACAACTACACCGAGCAGGAAGTCTTTGCTCTATACTCAAGCCTCAGTTACCGGTTGCTAAATTAATTTTTGTTGATATGGGATTTTAATTTGTTGACACCTCTGTACGTATTTAGGCCCAGCGGCATGAGAAGTACCAGCTGACATGAACAGGTTTTCACTTTCACTTTCTTGTAGCTAGTCACACTTGAACAACCTGTCGTGATCGTTAATAATAGATCGACGTGCGAATAATTTTCGTTTACATCTGAATATTGACACTCTGCCCCTCTGGTGACCTTTTGCCTTGTTTTAATCTGAAAAAAAAAGCATATTTCGTTGATCACAGTTTGGCCTCTTGAAAAGGCAAATTGTGGTTTTAGCCAGTTAGAGGTTTTGGTTTCCCCCACTCTTTTTGTTTCCTTGCCTTTCAACTGGTGTCAGTGAAATGATGCCTTTGTTGATTTTGAGCCTTTGAGCTTATGAAAACTGACTGCTCCTGATTATAATTTCAGACCTGTGGTGAGTGCATTCTAGTAAAGCCAAAATGGTGCCCAAAGTACAAAAGTCCTTTTGCTATTACAGCTGATTTGGGTCAGAATGTGCAAAAATATTGTTTGTTAACAAATTGCTGTGGAAACCAGGTGACGCTGGCGCTCAGATGGCTCCTCTCTCCTCCGTCCCCGTCCATTCTCCTGCTGTCCATCCATTTCCACCCTCTTCTCCCCTCCGTCGCCGTGTGATGTCAGGTGGGGTCTGCCCTGCTGCGACAGAGCCGCTCTGATCACGGTCTCCCGAACAGTGTGTGGGAGCAGATATGTCATTATTTTGCAGCCAGGTGGTCATGCTGAAATCACACAGAGCACATCAGCGCTGTGATGCGGCTCCCACACCGACAGCAGTAGGCTACCCCTCATATTACAGCCAGCCAGGTGTTCAGATGCTGTCACATTTGTCTAAATACAGGCATTAAGTCTGGAATCAGGGTGGAGGAAGAGGTCTGTCAGTGATGGCAAGAGAGCAAGAATGGGGGAGGAAAAGAAAAATATGGTGGAAAGTGAGGAAAAAATCCGAAATTTGTAAAGTCGGGAGATCGCTATAGCAGATCTGAGTGGATATGAATAAACTTTCAGCTCTGTCAGAGTAAGTTTTACATTAGAACCCTGCCAGTTCCTGTTGCCTAATAGAAATTAGTCCTTGCCTCTCAGTGCAGTGTTGGTTCAGTTTATCAGGAACCCAGCAGATCTGTGAAGTCAGTTCAAACCTTCTTTTTGGGCTTCATAAAATCAGAACGTGAGCTGCCCATACATAGGCACTAAACAGATATGACCCATTTATAAGGTTTTACATTTCTTTTTAAGTTTACTTTTTTCCGTAGATAAAAGATTTTCTGTACCCAGCTCTGCCAGATAATTGTGGAAAAAGGAAGCAAAATGGATTTAAATGACAGAAGAAAAAATTAGGAAGCGAGAGAAAGACGAAGCAAAACTGATGAAAGAGAATTTAAAATATCTGTACAGGGTGGAGAAGAAAGAAGGAAAGGACTAGAACTCATCAGAGACCGACAGCCATGACAGTGACAGGAGAAAATCAGTGTGCGATGCTGAACCCCAGGATCCTTTGACCTTTGGCCTCTCCAGTCTGACAGCACCTGACCCGCTATCCGTCTCTCTGGGGTTGCCCCTCCTCCTCGCTTCCCACAGGGAGAGAGACAGGGAGGTTGAACCAGGCAGAGGAAGACACCGCCACGGTTTCAAAACAGTCCTTAGAAACATTAGCTTAATTTTGTTCAGCTTTTAAAGGATTGTTATTCTGTCAAATGTGTGCAAAGCTTATTCTATTCTTATTCTACAAAAAAATACTTGAAAATTAAAAAGCAGATAGATTTTACAAATATGATTGCTAATTTTTAATGATGCTTGGATGCTTTCTGTATCAGTATGTGCATCAGTTACATCCTCTGGGCTACACTGCAAACACAACCTGCTAATTGCCCAAATGTTACCAAATATTGGTTCAAAATGACGCTCCGGGTCGGGTTCACAGGGACTGACAGTCCTGCTTGCAACCATCAAAGCATGAAGGGCACTCCAAGGGCGTTTTCAATGTAGAAATTAAATAGAAGTATGAAAAAGAAAAGAACAACATCGTCATTCAGCATCAGGTTTTGGCATTAAGATGTTTTGTATTTCGGTCATTCTGATCTGACCATATCGGTTGCTTTCCCTATTGCCTGATTAGATGATGAGCATGACTTTACTGTGTATAACTATTTCTACTTGGTATTAGTTCACTGTTGCTTTCCCCCTTCACTTTACTTTGTTTTCACTAAGTGCTTGGTTATTGTTAGTTTCTTTGTCAATGATGAGCAGTAACCCTAAACATATGTTGTTAAATTGTAAGATTTTTAAGTTTTCTACAAAGCATGCTAACTGAAATGCATCAAACCTCATTACCCTAAGATGAGAAATTCAAAGGGATACCCACACAATAAAACGCTCCACTGGAATTATTCACACAATCTCCACCAGTGGCTTAATTTAAGACCTTGCACAAACAACCTATGTGGTTCTTTCTTTCTTTGAAGAGAGGACTTTTGGACATGAACACATAAAACAAACAATTTCTAAAGAATTATTTTTACTTGTTACAGTAAACAAGGCCAGAATCTAGCAATTCAAAGGCATAAGACATCCTGTAAATAGACAGAGTGGGAGCTGAAAAAGGTGCAACCCGCATGAACATGGATGACACATTTGAATATTGCAGTGCGAGAGTAAAGTGTCAGGTCAGGAAACACGTACATGTATTTTTGTAACATAAAAAACCAGCCGTGTCCGCGTTTCACAGCCGGTTTGTTTCCCGGCCTTTTTCTGCTTGACACGTAAAAACCTTGCGAGCCTGAACACAGCGTCTTTATTTAGTTGGTGTCAGCGAACAGCTCTCTGCTGTCTAGCTCTCACTTCTCATTGTGCTGCACTTTAATACTTCCATATTGTGCTGCTAATTCAGAATTTCACACTTTTTCTCTCCTTGCTACCTCTCTCTTTGTCTCCCCACGTCATTCGCCTTCCGTCTCAACCCCGAAGACAAGAGGAAACGTGTTAAATCCACCTCTAAGAACCTTTTTAATTCAACATTAGCAGTCGTCATCTGTCTGCCGAACAATGCACAAACACAATTTACAGCTACAACTGGAGCATCCCACCTTTGTTTACTCCGCAGCTAAATATTGTTCTATCAATAATGGACTCCAAACACAGAATCAAGCTTTTAGTTGTTGGTAATCCTGAATGTTTTACAGGAGATTTTTTTCCCTCTCTTTTGCTGTGTTTTATTGTCTTGGGAGCATAATTGGAGTGTGTTGTTTTCTTCATTTGTTTTAGGTTTTAGGAGGAACATGGGCTCAGTGCCTCGTGGATGTAACTCCAGATGCTTTTGTGTCCGAGGTATTTGTGGAAGTGCTGCCCAAAATCCTCAAGACAAAGACAGCAGATATGGCAAGGAAACTAGAAACCCCGAAAAAAATTAAAGCCCTTCAAATTTAACATTTGGTGACACGAAAAGCAAGAGGGGAGGTTAAACTGTAAAAAAAAATTAAAAAAAAGATTATGTCCAAAAAAGGCAAACGCCACATCAACGCGGCAGTCTACCTACTGTACACCTCCTGCTGTGTTCAGGTGCCATGTTTCTACCTCCATCCTCCCATACAATCAGAGCGAAATGAAGACAGATTGATAAACTCACGGATGGCAATGTGAACGTTGCCAAATCGAGTCAGACCCGGACCAAAGTAAACGCCGTGCCACGGAGCGAGAAAAGAGAAGGAGAAAAGAGAAGGAGGGATGGGGGGGGGGGATTTGGGGCTCTAATGCCAGCCTTATGCGTCTTTTAGTCGTTTCCGCCGTCGGGGCTTGGCACCGGCACGGCGTTGTCAGCCAGCCAACAAAAATCTGCAGTGCCTGCCGCATTTCAGCAGCCCTGTTTTGTCTGAGCCCAACACGCACACACACACACACACACACATAGAGAAAACACACCGCGACGCACTCGCGCCGCATATCCACGTTTTGCTGCAAATCGACGACGTTTCGAAGCTTTGTAGAAGAAATTTTTGAAACTGAAGTCAAATGAAATCATGAAAGGATGGAAAAAATTTTTTGCCCTTCTCTGTGAACGTATTTATCGCTACGTCATATACACAGCGTGCTGCCTGTAGAGCGTGCTGCTCATGGAGCATTCATCTGAATAGTTGTGTTAAAGTCCTGCTGTTTGGACAGTTTGGTGGCGTCGCCCTGTTCGTCGCCTCGTTGTTGTTTGTGTTGTTTGTCTATTGATTCCAGGGTGGAGGAGGGGTGAGCGAGGGTGTTTGGATGCAATGAGCGTGGGGTGGGGGCTTTGGACAATGAAGGCTGTTTGATTACAAGGGAGGGGGACCTGTTCTTTGGGTCTCATTCACATGAACAGGGAGCAAGTGTGATAGCTGCAGCTGAATTTTCAGTCTGTCTGCACGGTCAAACAAACCCACCGACTCTGAAAACATCAGTGGTCATAGACCAAGAAATTCTTTTTACTTTAAATTGTGATGCTCTTAAAATGATCAGACACATTAAATTTACCTTCTTTCACAAGTTACTTAAGTCGCCTTGTTGCTAAACTAAAAACAAGTTCCAAAAAGTGGAGGTAAATGGTTCCCAGCAGAGCTTCTTTGGCTATGTCCCAGTGCCATAGTGTACCATGTGTGCTGTGGAGACTCTTGTGTTTGAATCACAATCCCTTTGAGGTAAATATGTGATTGTGGTCTATATTATAATTAATTTGATTTTACATGCTGCTTTCCTTTATAAAAGATCAGCAAAACTCAAAAGCAAGGTTTCTTATCTAATGCACCATATTTACTCTCCACTGTTTTATGATGACATGGTTGCTGGTACAATTGCTGAGAAACTGCAATGGTTAGCTTTCAGTTTGGTTAAATTTATCCCTCCAAGGAAAGTCAGCAGGCAATGAGTGGAGAGGTGCTACTAATAGCAGATTACATGCAGTGAGTTCAAACAGGTGTTTATTTCTTCTTTTGATGGCAATACTTTTAAAACTAGTATTACCCAATGCTGTATACAAATGCCACACTCCACCTGTTAGTGGAGGCGGAGTCAGTCAGGTGTATAAAGGGCAGTGAATGAAGGATAGTTTTGCAAACTTAAAATGCTTAAAATTATTATGGAGGCTAGAAGAGGAGGGACACATGCCAGGCAACTTTGAATTAGGAACATTATTTATAGAAGCATCAAAGAGAAAAAGTCACATGAGACTGTATTATTTTGGTAATAAATATTGGTTTCATTGGTTCAGTAATATGTTATTACCGGATGGTTTTAAAACACAGGACTTGTAGAAGGTTTTTGGTTTTTTTGCTATTTTTTTAAATGTGTGTTTTTGGTGGCAGGAAGAAACACAGGATTTTGTTCAGCTTGTAAACTTTGTGTTAGTAATTCAAGTTCTTTTGTGATGAGCGCTGTTTCACCGTTGAAACTGTGCGTTTGTTTTTATATGAGCCATGTGTGGGTTGCTCATGCAGGTTTCGTGTTTTGAAATCATGTGTTGTACACACAGCAGTAACTTTCTTTAAAAAAAAGTTACTTTTACCCCACCGATTCATGTGCAGAGATCCCTCAATGGTCACCTCTGTTCACTGCAGCAGTGCGTCAGTGCACGCAGCGTAATGCTGTGGTAAAGTGGCTAGACCTAATCTATGTGGTTCTGTCTATCAGTACAAGAGATCTAACCACAGCTAAGATAAACACAACTCCCTAAATTCCTCCACTTTTTATGCTATTTAGTTTGATGTGATACCAGATGTGTCAGTGGTACTGGATACTGTAGAAAGTCTTCACAGGGAGTTTTAAATTATTTTTGTAATTCATGGTGGAAATTACTTTGATTCATAAATGTAAATGTATTAATAAAATTGAGGTTCACACAGTGAATCAGCAGGGGAACCTCTTAGAGCTGTGTGATGAACATCTGGACGAATGGAGACAACCTACCAAAAAGCTACAAATTCCCTTTAGCATTTACATTTTCACACATTAAATCAAGACAGAAACATATCTCTAAGAACCCTGCAGCAACATTATGATAGATAGACAGACAGACACATGCTGTAAGCATCTTCTGATTATGAAAAGGACGTAAAGTACAGTATTGTGACATAGACTGTTCTTGCTTTCCTCTTGCTCACAGACCTTTGTGAACACGTGGGAATTTAATTCTCTGTGAAATATCCAATTCATCATATCTGTACTCGCAGCAACATCCATGGCTTCAGACTCCTCTGAATGTTAGATTTCAGACAGCTCGTGACTCTGTATGATGTCACTGAGAGCAAAAATACCCAATATGAAACCTCTCAGAAGCTCCACCCACCTGCTGTTTACACCTTCTGTTTAACAGGATTCAGCCAATCAGATAAGAGGGAAGGGAAAGCCTGATAGACAGAGACAGTGGATGAACACGGGGCTTGCACCAAGGCCCAATATAGGATAAATAAGGTTTACTGTGAATACATAGACATGCAGACCTGCTCTAACAGAGTCCAAGAGTAAACAAAGACATGAAGTACAGCATTAAATAACAATTCGAATACTAACAACTGATTTTTTTTTTCCTTGTAAATTCCCAACATATTTTTCTGCATCTAACTTCTCTCTCTTCTCTATAGTAAGGAAGCACACACATATAAAACAGTGAATCCAGACTCCAATCAGCAGTCTGATCTGTTCCGCTATGGCTGAAGGTAGATACCAACAGATGCAGACTCGATGCTGCGTCTCTCAAGTCGTTCTCGTCGCTCGTATACGTTCATCTGTTGTTTGATGTATTCGCTCGCTGTGGTGCCAAAGCATCAATGCCTGCTGGGATTGAAGGGTGGCGGTGTGTGTGTGTGTGTGTGTGTGTGTGTGTGTGTGTGTGTGTGTGTGTGTGTGTGTGT
>NW_005187417.1:1564403-1565387 GCF_000239375.1 Pundamilia nyererei
ATGGATGGATGCAATGGACCGATCACAGTGAAAGTTTGAGGGAAAAAAAGATTGCATTGGGAGACGTTTGCTTTCAGAGCTCTCCCTGAGAAAGGCTTTCTGACAGCAACACTTCTAAACAGAAATACATAGATGTAAAGAGTGACAAGGCCAGTGTAAAGTGCAAGCTGTGGGGATGAATGGATCCATTTCATCTGGGAGATGATGTTTTTGTGTTGCGTGTAAAACCAAAACTTTGTATTGATCTTCTCATAAATGTTAGATGTATTAGAAAACTTTTGGGGGGCAGAAAGCCCTGAAGACAAGTTTCTCACATGTGTCAAAAACTATTAAGATGTGCCTTGACCTATGTCTGGATGCAAGAAGCATCTGTGGCTTCACAGAGGCTAGAATCCTGTCGAAATCATTACTTTTACACTATAGCAGGTGTAGACTGTCATTGATTTATGGTAAGTATTTCATATTTTACAGGTCTTTTTCTTCTTGAATTTGCAAAGCTGTGACATGACAAAAGGTAATTTGTCAGATGTATTTATATGCTTGCAGAAACTTTAATTACTTAGTTAACATCTTCTCAGTCACACCAACCACATGACTCCCAAATCCTTTTCCAATTAGCTTTTATAGGGAAAAAGTAACTTTTCAGGACATTTGTGCTTTGATCCACAAAGTAAATTTAACAAGTATGCCAAAAGTATTGCATAACCCAACGCTGTTCTTGGGGGTTGTCAAGTGTCAGTGTCCTGAGATATACATACATATCATCTATTCAACAGGAAAGACACAGGTGTTATAAACTAGCTAAATGTAAAGTGCTGTATACTTTAGATATTGACTCTTGCAGTGTGCCTGACTTTCTGAATGCCCCTGAGGACCAGTGTTGGTCAAGTTACTTGAAAAAAGTAATCAGTAACTAATTACTGATTACTTCCCCCAAAAAATAATCCCGTTACTTTACTGATTACTTATTTTTGAAAGTAATTA
>NW_005187417.1:1565626-1567459 GCF_000239375.1 Pundamilia nyererei
CATTCTCTGACTGGAAGAAATTTGTTTAACATTTAAACCTATTTTCTGCACATTCCAGCACATGAAATAAAATATTTTTTGTGTTTACACTCAGTCTTTCAAATAGATGCAAGTAAAACACAGCAGAACATAAATAAAATCAAAGGATCAATGGTCCTGTAGCTCTATTTTTACCTGTTTAGAAGGAGTGGGGCAGGCGGACATTTGCCCTGGTGCAGGTGTGTCGCAGCAGTCAGTGGAAGAATCCGCGAGTTTCTCTGTGAATTTCACATTACGTGGTAGCGCACTCGGTGCTTGTGCGGAAGTTTAGGGGTTTTTTTTGCTGTAAAAAGAAGTTTTCTTCAAACAGCAGACACTAATGTTTTTGTCACTTTTTACGGAATCAAACTCAAAGTAAGGTCAGTACTTCCACGCTTTAAACGCTGCACGCTCATACTCTCTCCCGCACTCATTATATTATCCGTTGTTGATCTGCACACAGCTGTTGCCACGAACGTTGCACTCGCTTACGTCATTGTCATGAGACACTTTCGCAAAAGAATCACGGTTTTAATAATGCAGTAACGCAGCATGCTTACAGGAAATTAATAGTAATCTAATTACCTTTTTTGCAATAGTAATCCCTTATTTTACTCGTTACTTGAAAAAAGTAATCGGATTACGCATTACTGCCCATCTCTGTTGAGGACAGAGTTTGGCAGCACTTTAATGAACCTCGATAAAGATCTATATCTGCTTATCTACTGTAGTACAAGTCATTTCAGATGTTATACCGAGTTTGTGCCAGTGAATGTAAATGAAGACTTTGAAACTTTAAAACTACAAATTTTTTTTTATCACTTTTGTGTATCAATCGTTACTCTTGTCCTGGCACTTTTTTCTGTTTGCTTCAAGCAAGTAGAAATAATGCTATATATATATATGCAACTTTATCGTTTTATATTAGCTGACACTTAGCATATAAAGAAAATAGTTCCTACATAAACAGGATTATTGATTTTTGTGACAGAATTTTTCAAAGATATATTTTGGTTGTCTTGAGCACTACAAAACAACCACCTATCTCAAATACACCAAATACACACCAAAATAATCTGGATGGATAAATAGCTCTAAAGGCCAGAGGAAAATTATGTCAATTTGATTTTGTGATGACCTGTCCTTTTAAAAACCTGGCAGTTTGATGTCATGTAAAGTGAAAATAATGGGAAATGGCCTTTATACAAGGACTGAGGCACTGATGAGGCAGACTCTCAAAATCTGAATCGAGCCTAGGTGACTATGAGTAAGTTCAGTTAAGGGCCTGTTAACAAGCTGTGTCATTATAGCTAATACCCCAGACAAGCTTCCCGGTTACTGTTGGCTCTCAGTTTGTAATGGAGCTGATTTGTACTTCGCCTCAGTCTCTGTGCATTGTGGATTAGCAGGGATTTGGTCTTGCTGCCTCACCGACTTCTCTATGGGCTTTCATACAGCGGAGTGGACTGACTTTGCCACCTTTTGTACCTCTGCAGCCAGCATAATCTAACAAATGCCAGTATCTTTACTTCCTTCTCACAGCCAACAATCTTTAGGTTTGTTTTCTCGGGAAACTAAATGTCTTTGGGGTTCCTAAGAGAAACGCAGAGGTCTGTGCGTGAAGGCATCTTCTGAAATCTTCTTTGATGGGTTCTTTAAAGATTTGAGACTGTTTTTGAATTTTTCTGACACACTAGGGACAAAAAGAGATGACTGTCACTGTCAGAGTATCTGGGGAAAGCAAAAGTTCCATGGTTACTCATCAGCAAAGAAGCTCTTGATGGAACTTGAAAGCCTGAAGAATACTTGTTTGAG
>NW_005187417.1:1569454-1570420 GCF_000239375.1 Pundamilia nyererei
TTTTTTTCTTTTTTTCTTTTTTTTTGCTGTAGCTTTTGACAATTCCAATAAACCTAAAAGACTAAAAGGAGATAGATGCATGGAAATATTGCTATAGGCCAAGTCTTGTGGGATTACCTAATTATTTAGCACCGCTTGTGTGTGAGTGTATCCGTAGATAGGGTACATACCTATTGCCCTACGGGTGTATTCACAGCATGCACATAAGTTTATATATTTGTATACATAAATAAAATGGTGCTCCAGTAGGTATTTAATTTAGTGCCAGAGGAGACAAAACTCATGCCAACACTGGCACTCATCCATTTTAATGGCCCTCAAACGGACAGAGGTAATGCAAAAAGACTGAGGGCTGGAACCTTTTATGCTGGCCTCTCTTTCTATTATACAAAATTTGGGGGGCCTTCAAACAGACAAGTGTCTTTATCGCCTAGCAGTTTGGACCTATAACCACATAGTCGTATAATATAGCAAGACATTATTACATTAATCATTATTTCCAGTGATGAGCAATTATTACCTTCTATAAGTAAGTATTTGATCAATATAAATAAATAAAACAAGAAAAAAAAAGAAGAAACTGAAAAAAAATTAATACAAAAACATTTTGTTGTATTTTGTAAAAATTGTTCTAGTTTTCTTGACAGTTTATCCTTTTAAGTCTTAAAATTGAAATAGTGTCTCCAAAAATGATAGCTACTTTTAAGGAGGCTGGTAAGCCTGAGGATTATCTATCCTTCCATGCTGGCATTTACATTGTGTACAAATTTTTCATAAGAAGTTTTGCATTTTGTGGTTGAAAGATTTTTGGATTCATTGCAGGCCGTGGTATTCACAAGAGGTGCGTGCAGTGTCAAATCTAAATAGGTATTTGTTTATGTGTGTGTGGTCCTGAGTTAGTATTTTTGAATGCATGTGCTCGATATATTTCGGTACCGTGAAAAGTACATTTGTGTGTGTGTGTGT
>NW_005187417.1:1570721-1586014 GCF_000239375.1 Pundamilia nyererei
CACACACACACACACACACACAGTCGACCACATTCCTATTCTGTACGCCTGTAATTATCAACCTCTTCTGCATCGACTACCATGTTGGCGCGTATTCAGCGCTGGTCTATACACGCCTGATTCCAACCCTTCACTACGTACACGCTTCATTTTCCTCCACACACGCTTGCAGTAAAACCCCTCCATTTCATCTCTACGACTGCACTGACAGCAGAATGTAATTACACACTAACTGTGGTTTGATATTTAGACTGGCTCAAGATTTAAGGTTTTATCCAAAAAGAAGGTCTGCGTGGTAAAAATAGGCACCGGAGTGGTCCCGCAGCTCAGAGGGGAGGAAAGCCTGTTCAGAAGCTGGAGAGGAAATTAGCTTTGTTGTCTACACGCAGCGGTGCATTTTTCGAAATTCATCAGGCACCTTTTTCACAGCCAGGCACGCTCAGTTTGTGTATTAAAGTGATGGTCGGTTACCTGCCAACGAGGCTTCACCTTCTTGTCGTGTACTGATCAATCCTTGGCCTGCATTCAAAGAGCTCTGATGTCTGATTTCAATCAAACATGTTTCAACACATTTGACCGAAGATGTTCTATAAAAACTAATGGGTAGGTGAGGGTGTTGTTTTCTTCTTACATCTATTAAATCTGTATCAGATGTTGCCTTGGGCATTAAGGACCTTCAAGTCCAACAACGGGAACAGAAATCATAGTTTCTGTACTGTTTATAAATGAAATTAAAGGAAAATAAAAAGTATTTTGCAGTAAAACTTTAACCAAGAAATTTGAGTTCCTGAAGAGAGTTACATGAACATGATGCCTTGCAAGGTTTTCAAGAGATATGTCGAATGTTGGAGTTTAGCCAAACTTTCAATAAATGGAGCTTTAATATTAAGTGATAATCATGGAGAATTATGTCATACATTTGGCATAATATTAAATGCTAAATTAATCGCACAAACCCTAAATTTTGTAGTATGCAACTTTTCCTACAGGGCTTTGTTAAATCTTCACAGTGTGGTTCCAACATCTTTGATGGAAATGTCCTTTAATGTAGTATTGCAGTAGCAGTAGGCTGTTGCCAGGTTAAGCAGAGACAGGTTGAATTTCTCTGGCTGGTTATTTAAATTAAGAGCATCATTATTACATGTATTACATGTTTTCCAAAATTTCACTATGTAAACCCTAATGAGAACCAATTTGTAGAACAGAAAACTGCAGATTCTTTAAAGCCAGGTTCAAAATGAGCATTTTGCTGGCACATTAGAATCAATGTATTTTTTATCAATATATCTCTTTTTGTAACTTCATTAATTTGAAACTACTGCCAACGTGTAATATTTTTTTATTTTTTTACAATTTTGAAGAAATAAAATGTTCTATAAATATTTCTCTGAATGCTATAATACAATATGAACATAAATTTTCTCTAACTGCTGAAGTGGAAATTTAGTGTTTTTTGAGGGAAAAATCCTTATTTTGGGAAAACAATAATTGCACGTATGCAGTGTTAAATCTTTTTTCTTTCTAATTGTGAAACACTGCTTACATGTAAAAATGTTTAAGTAACAGATAAAAATTCCTAGATAAGCACTTACATCAAGACAAATATTTAAATGTTCAAAAGACAAAGTGGGCACACACATACCGTACAACAAAATGTGACTTTCCACTAGTTTGTGGGGGAGATATAGTGTGGAAGCAAAATGGTGAAAAAATTCACACACAATGGACCATTGAAACTGGATTATCTTCATTTTCTAGAAAATGTACATAAAGCATGATTTTGAATGTATTTGTGTCACCAAATCCCATACTGCAGTTCTATATGCTGATTACAGAGTCTTGGTTTTCAGCTTCATTCCAAGTTGCCTGGTGGCTGTTGGTTGATACTTACTGTAAAGTCGTTTAGAAATGCTTATTTTTTCCCAAAATCACATCATTGTCAATAACTTTGGAGACTGAACTCTAAGTGTAAAATTCATCCATTATTTGCTGCCTTCAAAAATCCCACAATGGAATGCAGAAAATAGTCTGCATAGCCTGAACACAGTAGTATGCAACTGCGCAAGAACTGACTATTTTCTTCAGTAGAATTGGTTGCCTAGCGAGTGCACTAATTAGTCTCTATGGAACATCACTCTCCAAAGGGACAAAGATGGGAAAGAGCAGAATAATACCATATATGGCAAACCATTAGAGTTGGCGATGTACTATAAACATCTTTACTCGTAAATTCACTAGGAGAGTTCAGTTTTCTCCGTGAGGCAGGTTGCTTTTTAATTTTTCTGTTCAGCTGAACACTCAATTTTTTTTCTCATGCAAAGAAACTAAATCTACACCTAAAAGAAAGTGGAGAATGAAAGCGTTGATTTTGTTTTTGTGGCACAAAGCCCTTGCCTTTCTGTATGCGGATCTATGCATTGCAGGCATAGCAGATGTACGTTTTGTTGTGCAGAGAGATCAGCGAGCAGAAAACACACAAAGCACACACACTGTCTGTGATCAGGAAAACTGGCTTTGGCTGTTTCTACAAAAAGTTATTTTTTCTGTGGCTCCTTGTGAATGAATTATCCTTTAAATTAATAGATGAAAAACTATAGCACAGTTTTGATGTTCCGGGGAAATATGTCCCTGTTGTTGGTGATGGTGAGAGCATGTGACAAAGGGCAACTTTGCCTGGACCTGATTGTACCGACGCTGTGTAGTGTTATTGTGTTAACATGTCTTTGGAGTTGATTGATCTGTTAAAGCTGAATAATTTCCACACCAGTAATTGTTTTTTCCTTCCTGTAGTTATAAAGATCAGTCTTTGTTAAGCTGCTTGCTTTTGCTAACTGCCTAACTGCCCTTTCTTCTTCCTCTTCCAGGTAAAACAGAGAGGAGTTTGTACTCATATGGCAGAGAGTCCAACCCACACTGCCATCAGGTCAGTCCCAATGTAAATGTCTTCTTTTATTCAACCAGTGTGTCAGTTTCAGTCATCTTTATTGCTTCTTTTTTGTTTTTTGATTGAGACAAAGCAGTAAATATATTTAGGCAAAACAGAGCAAACTCTGAGTTTGATTTGGTATCAGTAGTAGAGGATGTTCAGCTCTAGAGATGCGAGGTTTAAGCACCAAAATCTTTACTTGTGGTTGTGGACTTTTACATATTAACTGTGGAACGTGGCCTGAAGGAGAGACCTAAAGCGCACTAAAGCCATTGGTGCTTTTGGTAAATGTCTCCAGAATAACATGTAGCATGTCGCCAGTACCCACCTTATGCCTTTTTGCCCACATGTCCTACCCACTGGATAATAAAGATTATAGAGGATTGTTCTAATGTGGCCCTAAACAAAAAAAAGGGGGGGGGGGGATTTGAATATGCAAATGAGGGGTTTAAATGCCAGTGTTGAAAAGTGAGCACAACCTAAACCTAGTGTTCTAAAGTGACTTTTTGGAGTTGGATGTGACTTTTGATCTCAGTCACTTATGCTGTAAAAAGAGGAGGAAGTTGACATCACCATAGTTTTGTAACCATCATTAAACATTTTGTAATAACCATTGTTAATAAATGGCAAGCTGATAGCTGATTATTTTTTGTAAATAGTTCTTTTAATGTATTAATTTTTTCAAATAATTAGTAATGTTAAAATGTATGTTTATGTCGTTAGTTTGTGTTTGTTTTTGTGCACTTATACCAACCACTGTGTTGCTCTTAAACCTGCTCAAACACTCTCTGTGCCTAAGCCAAACCAAAAATCCAGAGAAAGTAAAAGCAGAGAAAAGGTGCTAACAAAATTAAAAAGCAAACATAAACCACAAGTACCTCCACCCTGCCTAGTCTTACGTTTCCTTAAATCAAATATTACATCTTAATCGCTATAATCTTCATAATAATATTTATGATATAAATAGTATAAATATTTGAATTAATTAAAAATATTCATAACATTTATAACTACTATGCTAATTTTTATAAACTTCAGCTTCAGAATTTCAGCAAACATCAGAAAGAGTCCAGTGGTCTATAAACTAGTTAACAAACAATGAAATCAATTAATTGTTTATTAACATGGAATAATTATACAGTTATAGTTGAAATTGTATTATTATGTATTTATAATCATTTATTAGCTATTTACAATGGCTATTTTAAAGTCATGTTTCTTTGGTCACTGACATCCAAACACATGGGTTTATGTGATGAACAAGGTTAACCAATCAACCCAAGTCACAATCACAGAATAAAAATATCCTCAAGTACAAGATGACTTTTTTAAAACAATGTAATATATTATATGTCAAAGTACTGCTTAAGGTTTTGAAGGTATGATTTCTTTGTATTGCTATTGATTGTGCACACATTTTTTTTTATCTTACAAAGGTGTAAAAGAGTAACCTCCTATCAGACAAAGAATAATCTTACCAGTGGAGTTTTCATGTCTATTTAGCATTTATGTTTTTCTTGTTAATGTAAGTTCACTCTCCTATGAGCTGTTGGCTAGTGTGGCTTTGCACTGCTACATGTTAGCTAACTCTAACATTTAACATTTTTTTTCCCAATTGTCAAACATTTTGTTTAAACTCATGTCCCTTTGTTGTTCCCGTAAAGAGGATTCATGCAAATTTGCAAAGTCGTCTTTGACTTGTTGGCTGATTGTAGACGCTGTTTCTTGCATAATTTATTTCATTCAGATAGTTATTATTGTGCAACAGCTACCAATCACTCTCTGAAAAGTTGGGAACCTTCATTTGCAACTTAATATCCATGCATATATTCATGTGCTGTCATTTAAAGTCCACATAATAAAAGCTATAGAATACTCTGTTTGCTATGTGTCAATCACCCTCGTGACTACAATAAACAACAGCTGTTACATATTTTTTTGTATAATTTTAATAGAGATGTTTAACTTTATCTAACTATTCCCAACTTCATTAAACAAATAGTTATTAATTTTAACTTTAAGGACAACTGTTTTCAAAGAAATATGTATCACCAACGGTAGCACCAGGTGTTGTGATGACTTTTACTACATTCTGAATCTGTACTGTAATCTTCCTGCTCCGTTCTCATGGACCATATGCATCAGTGAAAAGATACACGTTGATAATTAACAGAGACATACAGATGTTGGCATTTGATTAAAAAGAGAGGCTTGATGTGCTCGCTGTATTTTGATGACCACCAGATTAAAAAAAGAATCACATACGTTTCATTGCTGCACAGGTTGTTGGACGTGTGGAATCTGATATTACAGATTTATTTTTCTTTTCGTCTCAATGATCTTTAATTAAAGCTTATCAAAGAAGTGCGTTTCCTAGATTAAAAATATCAAAGTTGTACTAAAAGGTGTTACAGGTTATTATGAATCTATGAAATACTGTATGTGAAAAATTTCCTTTTGCATATCAAGAAGTTTGACTTTCAGATCTGATAGAAGCTGGCGGATAACAGTGGAGAATTTGATTATATTATTTAATTGCTATGTAGTTCAAATGTACACAAGTTTCTGATTAATCCACTTCCTAAAGTTGATGTGTGACTCTTCAATATCATAATATTTTTAGCGTTACTGTAGGTTTTGGCGCTACATTAGAAATTGTGGTCTAATTAATTTTAATCTTGCCTTTGGCGATTGCTGGTCTGTATGTTCATCTGCTAGCTTGTCATTATTTCATTGCAAAGTGAAATGATGCAGTTGAAGTCTGTCCATTTTGCTGGCCACTTGACTTTTAGCACCACCAGCATGTTAATCTTTGCGCTACTGAAATATTGCTACATATCACTGATAAAAAGCTTGATGCAGATATTCATGGTTCCCAGATGGTAAACTTTAATGACTTGGGTGATCACCAGACTTTCTCAAGGACTGTCATCAGGTAAAAATGTCACGTTATCAGTTAGACCTTTTCATACCCATACAAACTAACAGTTTAGTTTGTATGTAATCTTTCCTGATCTTAATTTGCCCTTCATCTTCTTGTAAGTAGCCTCTTTGTACAGCAATAGATTCCTTTTACCACTCTTGCAATACTTGAAACCATCCCTGAAGGTCCTGTTTTGTGAGCAAGTCAAGTACCATCTGCAACACCCCACTGAGTCAAAATAGTTATCCTTTAAATTAAATTTCAGAATAAAGAAGACAAAGTGATGGTTGTGTTGGTGTGGCCAAAGTACTCTCTGTCATGCATACTCTGCAATGAAGGGGCACCCGACTGTGATCACACCACAGCTCAGGTTGTTTGCACCAAATGTTCTCACTTAGAATATTACAACAGGATTCAGCATTGAGAATCTGACCCCTGTGAAAGAATGTGCAAGAGAAAAATTTTCAGAGAAAACAAGGAGCATGTTCATAGTTACACTGCTGACCAATCTTCCCTTCTTTGGCCTTGGACACTGAAAGGTCTTCCACTGTGAAAACTGCTGCCTGGTGTCTGAGTTATAACCATAACTCTTAGTAATAATTTGCAAAAGGAAAGTTGGGTCATCCCAGACCTGTTCACAGAGATCCTTACAGACATCTGCGTGCATGGACATAAAAATATATAAAGTACAGGTCCAGACATTGATTACACAAACAAAAAATCAACAGCACCTGTTGTATTAACATCACTGTGCACACTCTGTTTATGCATGGTGTTCAAGTGTTTATGATGAAATAGCACTAACTTTTATGTTATTTAGTAAGTGTTGGCATGCTAACAAGCAAAACTGAGATAGCACCACTAAAATCACTTCTAGGGAGAAATAGGATTGAGCCTGCCTTTTGAATTCCTAAAGAGCCCAGATAGCAAGTTAATAATTAATAAAATGAAATGAAATTAAACAAGGACTCGTGCTCTTATTTGGAATCGTGACATTGATTCAATGATGACCTTGAATCTCATATAATAATAATTGTCATAATGTTATAATATTTATAATTGCATTCTAGAGATGTTGTGATCAATGTCATGTCCACATCATCTAGACCTTGTGTTTCGGGATGATGTGGACACAGAGAATCTGTTTAATAACAGGAAAAGCGACTGCCAGCAGGGCCGATCAGACCAAACAAAATGATTGACAGTGGTCCAAATCTGGTTGCCTGGGGCAACTGGGCAACCGTTAATATCGATCCTTGTGAATGGAGAGAACTCAGAAAGCAAAGTGATGGACAGTAAAGACAAGCAAAAATCCAAATGTGGCATCCGAAGGACTCAGACTTTTGAAAGGCCTTCCTGCCTTTTGATCTTTCATGAGGACACGATTTGGCCATGACAACTACATAAACAATGACGCACACAGACAACATACCAGTTTCTCCATCATGCTAAATGTGCCAGTTGTAGGCACTGGAATACTTGTCATGCAGGTGGAATTAAATAAAGGTGCCGTTTGCCCCCTGAGACTTTATTTCTTCCTTTGTTTTATTTAGTCATTCATCAGTTTACCAGCTGATTTGCTCAGTATAGACTTGTTTTAATCATTCATATTACCAGTAGGCCAGCACAGTAAGCTGTTACTATCCATTTTAATCAGTGATGAGCAGAGAGACATACCGATTAATAACTGTAATATGTACTTCTTTTCTCACAGGAGGCATTTAAACCCAAGTTATAATCCTTTCTAACCTTTACCTTTCATGGCTAAACTTAACTGCATAAACTTGCTGCCTAAAGTTAACCAAAATAGCTCATGAAATTGAAAGAAACCTTTTAACGTAACGTTAAATCAAAAAATACAAGACTTAAACTCTTGTTGAGTGGATTAAGCTTCCTCTCGCCCTCTAGTCTTGCGAGGATTACTACTTCCATTCAGCAGCGAGGAACATCCTTCATCAAATGAGGTGATAACGCTCTGCTAGTACACAGAATGCCCCACCTGATGGAGCTATTTATGGGACTGATAACGACTGATGAGGTCTTTTTGATTCAACAATGACATTTGAAAGTTTTATTTATTCATGCATTCATTCAATCATTGGGAAGTGTATTAATTCATATGCTGGTTTTCTCTGACGGACATTTGAAGCGTTTCGCAATCAGTCCTTGGTGGTGGATCCATACGTTTATAGATACCTCCTCGTTATGTGATTTGTTTATTTGTTTATTTTACAAATATAAGCTGACCATCTATTGACTGTCTGCTCCCTCCACTTTTCTTCCTTTTTTGTCCTAAGCACTGTTTTTTTTTTATAAATCCATCCATTTGTACTCATTTGTCCATCTAACAGTTGATTTGTTAACTTGATCAGCCTTTGATTCGTCCATGTATCCATCTTTCCATCCATCCATTACTCTATTTATCACCGCCTCGCTGATCTTTTATTTATAACCACCTCTTATATCCAGCTGTGGCCTTTGTACGAGGCTACAGCAAACCGTAGAGGACAAAAATATGAAATAAATGAAACATTACTGCCTCACTGGCCATTTTCCTACTGGGCTGCTGTCAAATTGTCCTGCTACACAGTCTGAATGGCTCCTGATGGAAATTGTTTGGAAATGGCAGATAAATTTACATGCTGGGCTGAAGTCCAAAATCCTCTGGCTTCGTCCTCGGCTGTTAGTGAAAGAGAAAGAGAGAGAGAGAGAGAAAAACACTTAGAGGGGAGGATGAGCTCACACACTAACAGCAGGAAGATTTCCAATGACCCCAGTTTATTTCGCCAGTCTCAGACCAAACCAAATAGATTTCTTCCGTTGGAGTTTTGAGTTAATTTAGGTTTTGGTTCCACATTTTTGGCTGCAGTTATTGTGGAAGTTTTAAATTTAGACATAATAATTTTGTCTCTGCCAATTTCCTCCGTCTGAGTTCCAAAACACTCGATGATCATACTGGACTGCCATTTCATTTGAAATCTATTATTCAGTTTGACATTGTACTCATGTAAAGTAATTTCTCTTTGGGAAAAAGGATTATTTTACACTAGTCAATGATGTAATCATAGCTGAATTTAAAAAAGAGAGAATTGGTCAGTGATTAAGAGGGCTGGAAATAATAAATAATCTTGTAGTAAACTAGAAGAAAAAGGGATTGAAAAATAAATAACCAGATGTTTGGATTCATGCGTGTGGGGCACAGAGCCACTGGAGTTCGAATGCTTTAATGCTTTTACCTTTTATGTTTAATAATTGATACAAATAATAACAATTGTGACATTTGAGAAGCTGTAGGATTCATCCTCTGTGGACCATGTTTTGTCTTATTTTTAACTCATTTCATTCTGAACCAATTGTTGGGGCGAAATGTAATTGTCAAGTTTGGCCAGATCATTATGAGCAGATTGATATTTATATCAGATGGTTTAAACCAGAGGTTTTAACCATTTAAAGCCGGTCAGAGCGGACACGCTCCATTTTGCGTAACTATTTTTAAATCCCGGTAGCACTGCAACCACGTAAGCTAGCGCAATAATTTTTTTTGCATATGAAACCGGAGGAGTTGTACTTACATCTTATGCCATCAGGTTGTCCTAGGTCAAGGTTTCCTTCCACATATAGCTTTGCAAAAGCTGCATAAAAAGCACTTGCAGCAACAAAAACACAATATTCCAGAAACACGCTTTGCCGATCCGATCAGCTGTTCGTAACACTTCCTACGTCCATCAGCGTGAACTATCACATGACCGCATGACCTGCCCGAAACCGGAAGTGACGTATTTTGCGGAAATGTAGTTTTTTTTACCATCAGGGCCTTATGAGCTTATACTTGTGTTTTTAAAAGTTATGTTTGACTTTATGACTTTCTGTGTCGTTTTTGGGATGCTGAGGACTCATATTGCACTGCTGGAAATATTTTATTTTGATGCATATGCTGTTATTTTGCAAATTTGCACTATAATATATTTTTTCGTTTTTCCTGCAGTATATGAAAATTGGTGTATCTCAAAAATAAAACTATGAAGACACTTAAAATAAATTTCCTTTGGTGGGGAACTAGTTTGTGCAACTTTTTTGTATTTACAGTTTTGAGGGATAAGCCTCTTAAATTTCTCTAACTAGAAATATATGTTAAAAAAACAAAAACGATTTTCAAATTTTTTGTAGTTTATTGCACTTTTTTGCAATTTATGTAATTACTATGCACTTAATTCAGACATATTATTAAAATCTGGGCTATAATGGTTGTATTGATGTATAGCAACTTGAAATGCTCCCAAAAATGGCTCCACAGCATGTAAAAATATACTATAAGCTCTGGCGGACTTGGTTCTATGGTAGGTCTTAAAGGGTTAAATATAAGGCCCAGAGGCCAGAACCAACCCAGCAAAGATTCCAATCCAGCCCACTGGATGAATTTGGAAAATGTGAAGAGATCAATATTCTTAATCGGATGAGCTACCTTTGTGTTTCTGAGTGGCAGCCAATCAGAATAAAGTTGGCTTAAAGGGGGCGGTTCTAAAAATGATATTTTGCAGACAGAGGATAAACTGAAGGGCTGCCCAGAATAAGATTGAGAAGTATTATTTTGAATTGCAAATTATGCAAAGATGGTTTATTTTTTGGTCCAAAAAAAGTGGAGCTGGAAATGAGCTTAATGAATCCCTTTTAACTTTAATATGATGCACAAATGTGCTTTTAATAAATAAATAAAAAGTATGTGCAATACTATTTTGAATATGTGATAATTCACTGATATTAGTTTACATTTATATAGTGTGATGGTTTGTGTTATAGTTGGGTTTTAGGTTTTAGGGTCAACTAGTTTTGGTTACCCAATCAGGTTGCGTTCCACAAAGCGATGGCTGGTACCATCAATGGTCCATTGACAGTAGTTTCCAGTGTTTATTTTCTGCACAAGAGTGCTTTTTCTCCTTAGTGACTGCTTGCATCCACTTTGAACGTGGAACCTGACAGGGTCATTGTGACTCTCACCAAGCTGTAAATGGGTGCTGGGGGATGGGAAACATGGTTTGATGCCAGTGTAAGAGCCCGACATCACAACAGTGAGCTGTGCTCCTTTACAATCATCCAGACACCCTCCAAAACCCAGAGTCTGCTGACAGAAGGTAGCATAAATACTCCAAACACCAGGATGGAGAGAGAATGAGAACGTTGTTGGATTACATGGGATATTGGGAACAGATATTTTTTTATTATTTACTTCATATTACTTCATATAATGCTACATTTATACAGTGTGCAAATTGTAACAAGTTTAATGGAATAGAGAAAACACTGGGTTAAAGTTCAAGCTTCCAAGAAATCTTTTCGACTTTTATGGTTATGGAACATTATATTAAGCTGCATTGCTACATGGTAGCTGTTCTGGAGTTTTTGATCAAGTTTTAGCTTTACCAAGCTGGTCTCCCAATCGTTCCATTAATATGTTTAATCACCAAGAGGTAAAACCCAATAATTATGCATTTCTCTTGGTAGTTAAAAGAAATATTAAGTTCAAACTAAATCCACTTATCTTTTGCCTTCTTCCTAGAAGATGAACCCTTTAAGACTTTAAGACTAATATTCTCCAGATAGTTCCTTTACTGCTAGCCTGAGGATACACCTTTTTGTTAACTTCCACTGCTATGGCCAAGAAAAGCACATTGTTTGTTCTTCTCTGGTTTTATGGGGATTTCTGTGGTTTCACTGCTGCTGAGAGTATCACCTGGACTCCCATAACCACAGTGGAAACACCCTCATTGGCAGTATAATATATAGCCAGCACACACCCGCACAAACACACTACATGACTTTCTTATAGCTGCTATCTAAAGGGGAATTCTGTCTACATAAGCAGAAAACCCCTCCTCATCTGGATGAAGGGATGGGAGTAGATGATCTTCCCGTCTCTCATCCCGTCTCGCACTCTTTATATCTTCTTATCTTGTTTGGGGTTTTTCATCAGTTTCCTCCCCATCTGAAAATTTTCCCTTCTTCTTCATTCTGTCGTTCATTCAAGCCAAAGCCACTATGTCGACTGCTTACACACACACACACACACACACACACACACACACACACACGCACACAGTTTTTTCTCTCAGCCACACCAAAGCATGCCTGTCATCCACTTATCGCCTCACAGATCAGCAGGTTAGTCCTGGGCCGGCAGCGAGCGCTGAGGCAGCAGCAGTGTGGATGTGAGGTTCTGCTGGAATGCAACATGAAAAAAAAGCCTTTAACCCTTCCTATATACACACACACTCACACATCAGTCAGTGAAAAGTGCTGAAGCCTCCGTTTTTGAAGCTCTGCAAGTTTTGGGAGCCACTTGGAAGCCGCATTTTCCTATTAAACAAGGTGCACACACATGCACTTACAAATTTTCAGTCTGAATAAACCTAGATTTACTCTATTAAATACACATGCAGATACTGTATCTGCAACATAACATAGCGACGTCATTTTTATAGATGGATCTGTGCTGTGGGCTATCTTGAGTTACATTTACCTGCAGAAGAACAGCAGGTGTGTCATTCCCCTCGGCTTCCTTGTTTACCGCTAATATCCTCAATCAGCTAAACTCGTGAGCACTTTAGGGCTCTCCAAACATTTTTGCGTCTGATGGGTCAGAGACTAGAAAGAGAGAAACTTGGCATTGTGGTCTCTGTCCTCGCTGTGTTCTCATTTGTCATCTTTCACTCTGTTTTTGTCTCTTCGATCTCTTTCAAACGTACAGATCTTTGAGGTTTAAAAACACAAAGAACCCTTTGATGCGCTGCTTTTCAGCGTATCCACTTGAGTTTTAATAAGTTGAGTGGTTGTGTGGCGGTGTTTGATCATCAATGTGAGAGGTGTTTATGGGTGCACTTAAGAAATAAAATGTTATATGTGGTCATTTCAGATCATCAGTGCAGTATCAACTTTCTTCTCATATAAAATTCACAGCAGGTCAGGCATCTGAAGCCTGAGTGACACAAAGATAATGTCTTTTTACCAATGTTACCATTTCCCGATCCTTCTTTGTGTTTGTGTTAAGCTTTGTGGGGGAGCATTTTCTCTCGCTTTCTCTCATGTCCCTAAAATTGCCGTAGACAGTAATCAGTAATTCTCAATTTTCTGGCAAGTTTCAGTCACAAAAATGTTCCCAAAGAACTTTTACATCGCAGCTTTAGGTCAGTAGTTGAAAATAGCCCATGTCAGTGACCTGATGCATCAGTAATACAGCTGTAAAAGTCCAGCGTTTCTTTGCTATCATAGTTGTACTGTGGCAGAAATAAGAAGGAGATGGATTTTGAGAAAGAAAAAAAATGGAGGGGAAGGTGTCATGTGGTTGTCTGCTGCCAGCATAGACTGTATATAAAAGATGGATGTAGCAGCTTGACATCAGCCAGTGGTTTGTGAACTCCTGTTTTGAAGCCTTAACATTAGCATTCCAGTCACAACCATATTTATGGATTTATTTTATTTTCAGAAACGGTCATATTTATAAAAGAGAGTCAATGATAACATCACAATTTACGCTAGCAAGCTTGGTTAGTAAGGTAAACTGTACATGTGCATCACATAGACACAGATACCTGCTGACAGGTCCTTAATAAGATAAACTTTTTTACAATTAAAAACACAGCATGCTATCATTTCTGTTATACAGCAGCATTAAAATGTTCTAAAATTCACCAATGCTATAAACACAATCTAGAGGTCTGGTTCAGTGACTTGAATTAGCGAGTAAACGCTAGCAGGCAACTCTGTTTGTACTCGTCCGCTTGGGTGCTACGTGGGATGATGCTAAGAAGAGACCTGCATAACAGCGTTTAAAAACTAGCAGCATATGACAATAAAATATAATAACTAATAATACCTAAAAATATTCACATTTTTCACTGCTGTCTTATTTTGCAGATTACAGATTGTCTTTATTCACCTTTACATACCACTGAAGAAGCAAATCTCTCATTTTCTGTCTATCTCCTCCTTCCTCTGTCTGTAAAAATGCAGTACTTCTAAGTGTGTGTGTGTGTGTGTGTGTGTGTGTTCATCATCATATTCATTCAGACTCTCTTCTCACCCCCATTGGCTCCTTTCTGACCAATGGCGTTGCAGCAGGAAGTACAAGCCCCCAACAGCTGATCCACCAAGAAAAATACAAGGACAAGTCAAAGACTGTTACATGCAGGGAAATATTCATAAAGCTGCTTTGACCGTAGTCTGTCCTAATTGGGCTCCATTATTATTGGGCCATTTGTACATTATAAAAGTGTTTCTCTTTTAGAACAGCCAGTTTGGTACAAACAACTTTATGCAAAGCAAAGAGGAACTCAGTAATATATTAGCAGATGACACAAATCTTACACTTTGCTTCACTGTTTACATGCATTGTTTGAAACAAAATAGTTTTATAATATTCCCAGCTCAATTACTTCAGCTTAAGTACAGTGGGAGACCCCTGCAGACCTGCTGTGGATTACAGCTTTCCCTCTCTGCATGTTTTGTAATCCCCACGTAATAAACTAAGAGTGAGATATTTATGCTAAGTCACTGCCTTGGTTGTGCCAGCTGTGATGTCAGCACATTTATACCAGTGCTCGTGGCACGCCGGACTCACTGCAGTATGCAGATTTTTTTCCTCAAAGTTTTCAAGTTGCAGCGTCCCCCTCTGTGTAATCTGGGAATATCACGGCTCCTGTACCATTATATTGTCGTAATGGTTCTTGTCTTCAACCTGGTCAAGTTGGTGCATGACAAGCCAAAGCGACACCAAAGCAGGACATGAGCTAGCAGGTGTGACATCATTTTTGTGTCTGCTGCTAACCTAGGTGTTCCCGTTAGATATTTTGTAGCTTTGACACTGGCACCGGTTTGGAAACAGGATTGAAATATTGTGAGCAGAGATCTCTCAGGTAATCAAGTCAAATCTGCGGTCCATGTCTATACTTATGCTAAATGTTTTGCAAATTGTTCTGTCTGTGTGATAAAATGCAGAGCTGTGAGAGAAGAGCAAGAAAGACGTGATAACTGCATTAATGGATTGGGAGCCCGAAGGCATAGAAGTAAGAAATGAGTGGAGAAAAAACTGTAAAGAGTTAAAGTCTTTACATTGGTTGGAAAAAACTCTAATTAAAGAAAAAACAAAAACAGGAAGACATATATTTGTTTTCTGTTGTTACTGTAAACAGCTGTTAATTGCCAGCAATCAGTGATGTTTGCAGGCTGAAAATCTGTTTGTTTTTGTTGTTCATACAGTGACTACATCCTGATGTTATGGTACATACCCCTTGATCTACGGGCCTGTAGCTAAACACAAATAAGACCAGAAAATTTTGAGGAGGTTCAGCACCAGACAGGGGCTTTTGTTGCCTCATGTCTGTAACCTCACCAAGTTATGTCATATCTGTCTATAGTCAGTCTTATCTCCTTCTGCATCCATCCATCCTCCTT
>NW_005187417.1:1586039-1591100 GCF_000239375.1 Pundamilia nyererei
CACACACACACACACACACACACACACACACACACACACACACACACACACACACACACACACACAGCTGCTCGGCTCTCTCAGGAGACTCTCAGCTGTCATTTACTCTCATTTACCGGCCGCAGAGATCGGCACTTTTATTTTTTGCTATTGATCATAAAGACACACACGATGCTGGACTCACATGCTCTGTCTTTGTTGACGCATCAACAGTGACAGCTCAGAGTTTCTGCCTGTTTCATTCATTTTGCACATTTAGAGTGTCAGGACCATCCAGTGCAAGTATAGCATGATGTACTGTAGCTGCTGGGGGCTCCTTTAGTTACAGTTGTTGAAAGCAACTGTACCATCAGTAGATGGTAGAACAATTCAAAAATGCTGGGAAGCTATATTAAGGAGCAGAAGAATAGCTAGGATACAACTGGACAAGGATAGAGAGAGCTAGTCTCAGCAGTCAGCTGGGTTGCACTAGGTCAATAAAGCACCAGTGAAGTATGGAATTATAGAATTTGATCTCGTGACCCAGTGATTATAAATAAATATCACCTACAGCGGTTCTTATCAATTCAAGTCAACTCAATTAGATTTTATTTATATAATGCCAAATCACAACAGGAGTTGCCTCAAGGTGTTTATACTGTAATGTAAAGATAATACAATAATACAAACAAAACAGGGAAAACCCCAACAATCGTATGACCCCCTATGAGCAAGTGCTTTGGCGACAGTGGGAAGGAAAAACGCCAATTTAACAGGAAGAAGCTTCCAGCAGAACTAGGTTCTAGGGAGGGTGACAGGACAAATACAAATATCAATCTATTGGTGATGTTAAACAACTAAAGACATAGGACGTCTAAGAGTCTCAGAGGAGCCTCAGAGACTGCAGAAGTCATTTGGATGAATGACGAAATGTTTCACACATTGACAACATCCAGGTGAACAGAATCAGCTTTCCAATGGTACACACCTTTTTTCACACCTTGATCATCTGGTGACCCTCAGGGCCACTTCCAAAGGGGACAACCCCCAGTAGGGGTTAAATACCGCCGCCATTTGTTACCCCTTCGGTCATAAAAAGCTGAACTAAGTTTCTGAATGTGATAACTCTAGCCATGCAACATAGGATTTTTTTTTCAACTGAAGAGGATGAGAGGTGAAAATATATTCACAAACCTAAAAAAGTCCAGTTGCATCTTTTTTTTAATTAAAGTTCTTGATGTTTGCATTTAGTTTAAAGCCTCATAGCTGCTGGTGTAGCCACAGACATCTCGCTAATGTTAAATACTTTTACTCTAAGCAGTATTCCTAATTTAATTATTGCTCCTAAGAAAAAGAAGCACTGAGAAGAAGCTCAGTGTGCTTGCTGTTTTGCGAGGGTATATTTGGTTGTGAAAATTATTTGATTGATTCATGCAGCAGTTGACTGTGTTTATTTAACGAGTTTTCGGCAGGCATCACGGAGCCAAACCAGGGAGCTACTCTCTGTCAGTGACGTTGACTCTGTCTCCTTTCTGATGTCTCAAACATCAAACAGTATGCTGTCACAGACACACACACACACACACACACACACACACAGAAATTGCAAGCGAGGTACAACAGCTGGTAACAGACACAGAACAGAACTGAGCTGTCACATCTACACTGCAGAGCTGACACACACACACACACACGATAGTGCTGAAACTTTAATGCAAACATACACACACATGCTGACATACATATACCAGCAACTGCACTAATTCTCTTTCTCCCACGCATACACACACACACAGCAATCCAGTCTTGATCTATGAGCTGTGGAAAAGCCAGCTGATATTTTTCATGTGTGTTCCCTTCATCAGAGCTCAGTTCTGCAGGTCTTCTCTCGGATTCTTATCTGTGGCAGATGAAGCAAGAACTTCCTGGATCCCACAGACCTTGAACTTCCTTTAAATGAGAATGAAATGCAGCCCAAGCTTTGGACATTTCAAAGATTTTTTTTGACTTTACAAATAAAAAGCACAGAAGCAGCAAAATACTTTAAATGTTCTCATCTCAGCAGAGCGTGGTCCACACTGAGGTTAAAGATATAGCTCAGTGAACAGCCTGTAAAAACATACACACTTATCTTGTATGATAAATAATTAGGATTTTATATTTTTCCCCAAAATTAGACATTTTAAATCAGCTAGACCCTGACATTTAAAGCAGCACTAAATACAACAAATAGAAATATGCATACATGTTCACAATATGACTTTTGCGGATTATTCGGATAATTATTTAGGCTAAAAACACAATTTCAGTCATCAGCATTAGCCTAAATATAAGCTCCATTTTTGCATTCAGCATGCCATGTGAGGAAATATTACTGTCACTCTGCTAATGAAAGGCTGTGACCACAAAGCAGCATACCTACTGTAATAGCAAAGCAATAAATTATAATCTCCATCCATCTATTCTCTTCTACTTATCCAATTCAGTGTCGCCAGTTGGGGTTGGAGCCTATCCCAGCTACCACAGGGTGGTGTGCGTCCTGGACAGGTTAGGAAGGCTAAATTATAATCTACGCTCGTAAACTCAATGAATGCTCATGCAAAGTTAGCAGAACCTTTATTAGGACAGGCTTGTATCTTTAGCTTTGTTATATAATACTTTCATGGGATTTCCTCTGGAACTTCATGCTGAGTGTCTAAATGTTGATGGTGTCCTCTTGTTGACCATCCTGAACATCTTATTACCTGATCACAAAGTTTGCAGTTAACAGCATCATCCTCCAATCTAAGGAAATGCACCATTGGTTGCTATAGCAGTGGTGCGAATAGCCTGCAACAGAACCAATGATTGGCTAAAAGATGCTACCGTACAAACGCAGAAGTCAGAACATACATGTGCTATGTAACCGCAATGGTTTGCATTTCCTTAATAGACTATATATATTTTTTAATGTATTGCATCCAGCTTAATATTTTCCTATTTCTCACCATTGCATTTTCCAGGAATCGTGAAATAGTACTGATTGGTTTTCCTGGGAATCTTGTTTCCCAGGGTTAAACCCTAATATTAATGTTTTAAATGAAACTAAAATATTGCATAAATGATGTTTCTAGCTCCCTGGAAATCATCAGGTGATGCCTATTTTAAGTTAACTTAAAAAGTATATATCGGTGTCACCCTGCTGTATATTGTTAGTTTATACAAATCTAAAAAAGAAATCACCATTGCTTATTTCATTCTTTTATATCCTACATTTCTCACTCTCCATTGGTCTGGAATATGGCTTTTTTTTTCTTTTTTGTGCTTTAAATATGATTTGTTTCCAAAGGTAAAATAAGCAAAATAAGAGAGAAACAACAGGAAGTGTGGAAAAGAGTCTCAAAGAGGCACATCAGAAAATTTTAAAAATGTATTATTTCTGTTTAATAACAATTCAACAAAAGTAGGTTAAGCAGTCATATCTAGTATCCAAGCCACAACAGAGCTTTAGAAAGTTTTAAAAACCTAACTAATTTATCCATTATCTACCTATACTAGTAAGTATTATAAAAGTGAAAACAGATTAAATGGATTTGCTTCTTTTTACCCTTATCAGAGCCACGTTGTAATCATCCAGTCATATTAAGTTTTATTTCAAGTGTTTCCCGGCACTAGCTCATATCCCCGACGTTTTCATGCATCATTAGGGCTTAATTTCTCCTTAATGGACGAATATGTAAAAATGTCCAAAATTAATGCTTTTTAGAAGATGTGAGGTTAGTGTTTGAAACAACCATCTGATTATGGAAATGAATCATCGTCTTCACGTTTATGGGAGAACTCCGGGGCTTTGCTCGTTCAGTTCAACTCGGTTTTCCCGAAGCCGAATTTAGCGAAGGTTAGAGGAGCTGCAGCCAATCACGTGTCAGCTCTGACTTGAAGGATATGTTTGATTGGGAAATGTGAACATCCATTCTTTGAGCTCTGTTTCTGGGTCTGTTTGCTCCTGGTCATAATGACTAAAAAGTCTCCAGAACTACAAAGTAAAGGCAGCTGGGAGTGATGCATGATGGGAGTGATCAGTTCAAGATGGCACTGCAGGGAAGCCTATTTTTCATTTTCATCTCTCTTTTCATCTCTAAATATAAATCTGTCTCTCCATCCATCATTTATTCCTTTCCGGTCTCCTCCTCTTTCTTCCTTCATGATCCCCTCCTTCCATTTGCCCCCTCTCCATTTTTTATTTGTTATTTTCCTTAAGGTCGTTCTGTACTCGCCCTCTTTATTCCATCTCTTCTTTTCTTTCTTCAGATTGTTCTTACTTTAATCTCTTCCATTCCTTGTCCCGTTATTGTCTTTTTCTCATTTTTCTCCTCCTTTTACCATCCTCATCTTTCTGCCTGGCTTTCTCCTCTGTCGTCTTTTTCCTTATGAATTTTTCCTCCCTACTGTCATTCCTTCCTGATCTCTACCTCCTTCTTTCCTCCCTGCTCATGTGTTTTCCATTTCTCCCTTCCATTTTACCTTTGTCCCTCTTGTCTTTTATTTTTTCCTCCCTCATTCTTTCATTGTCATCCTTACACTTCCTTTCTTCTTCTTCTTCTTTTATCCTGTTTCCTTTCTTCCCTACTTGTTTGTCACTTGTCATCAACTTTGAACCTTCTTCCTTCCTTTCCCCTCAGTTCTTCTGTCATTTCTCATTCCCTTTTTCCTCTGTAACCTCCTGCCATCTGTAATTTTTCCTCTCATACCAAACTTTCCTTTCTGTCTTTTACTCTCTGCATTTTTGTTCCTCTCCTTTCTTTTTCTCTCCTTCCTTCGGGATTCCTTTCTCTGCTTCCTTGCTTTGAGCTTCTAACTCTTACCTCTTTCCTCCCTTCTCTCTCCTTCATCCTTAACTCCCCCCCCAATCCCCCTAATTGCATCCAGGAAGCTGCCAGATATTGTGAGGTGTAATGTGCTGTCTGATTCCTCTCTAAGTGTTCTTAAATGATCACTATTTATTTGTCAAGCCAAGCGTTGAACGCTAATTAAGGAGAAATGCTTTGAACTGCTGTGTGTGTGTGTGTGTGTGTGTGTGTGTGTGTGTGTGTGTGTGTGTGT
>NW_005187417.1:1591392-1621264 GCF_000239375.1 Pundamilia nyererei
ACACACAGACTCTGGTGGATTTATTTTACTGGCTATTTCTCTGTGTGTTTGTGTTGTCATGGCAGTCCTGCAATTTGATTGGCTCTGTCGGCTTCTTAGATGCTTTGTTCTGTTGAAACTTGAAATAACTTTCTACACAAACATACAGTCTTATGTTTCATCATATGACACAGAGCAGCTTTTCTTTTCTTTAACTTCCTGCTTCCTTAACATTTCAGTTTTTGAATATTTAGCCACAGAGATTTGGGTGTTTATGGTGTGGTGTGCAGCAAAGAGCCATGAACTTCAGCACTGAGGGTCTCCATGAGCTCCATGTTTGTTTCATCGAACACGTTTCTGGCACAGGGATGGTGGTGTGTCAGAACAGGGCTGCCCACCTGTAGTCGAGGGTAATTTGATATGATAACGTATGCTGTTGTCACATCTGAGTGTATCCTCCAACCTCCTCCACTTTATTCTGTTTTAGCCATGCTGTATTCTTTTTGTCACTCCTAATACGTCTTATTTTCCTTACAGTCCCTTCTTTAGTGCGCTCTTTGAATTGTGTGGCCTGAGCCTGAGGCTGGAAAAACATTTGCTTATGCTTTTGTGCATTCTGATTCACTGCCACGGCTCACTGGGACTCTGAATGGAACCGAACAATCCCAGTTCCACCTGTGATTTTCCTACTATGACGTGTCAAAAGCATTTTTTCACACATGCAATGCCGCCCAGAATTTTTGCTCCTAGTTGCAGGCTGCATGTGAGATCACATATGTCGATAAGCTCTGAATGTTCTTTAACCTGCCAGTTCCTGAGACTGTGTGATGTCCGACTGTGTCCAAACCTGATTCTCCTGACGTCCTCCAGAGCACGACTGAAAGCAATTAATACATCATAAAGGCTCCTCCATAAAAAAATGGTTGAAGCTCACTTGCTGTCTTTGAAAGCACCACACATTTTTGTTAGGCCTGTCCACTATGCCAGTGTGGTATTCAAACATGACCTACCTCAAATAAAAGACTAAAACTGTGCACGTCTGTCGCATATCATCACACCATTACCTCTGTGTTCAGCCACATTAAGGATATCATTTAAAGAAAAGGCTTGAAATGGGAAACTAGAATGAGGAAAAACACTTCTTCCACAACCAGCAGCCACTTCACTGTGCAGCTCTTTGAAGAGAGATGTAGAAGCTGCAGGATACACCAACACTCCCTCTCAGCTGTCAGCCTGAAGCAGTCAACCACTGACATAAAGAACAAAAATTACATTTATACTTTTTGTCCTTTTAAAAAGCCCTTTCTTTTTATCACATCCAGCAGATGGCATGAAACAATTCATCGCATAAAAAATTAACACGTCATTGAAGAAGCTCACTGATAATGTTGTTTTAAGCTCTCAAAAAAGAAGAAAATCATGCAGAAATGATTCTAAGTCAGTTTCTTTTGTTTTTTCTTCTTTCTGTCAATCAAATATTAATTTCTTTCTTTTAAAGATCACTGCACTTATAGCCACAGTATCTGCTATATATATGTGTGTCTGTGTGTATATAATGCAAAACATGTACCTTCAAGGTCATGTCCATGGCTGGGCAGTCTAGACCTTAAGAGAGCCCAGGATCATGCTTTGGCAATGAGGTGATAAGTTTAGTAATACTTACTTTAAATACACATCTGTAGATCAATAGAAAATGAAATATGATAAGGACTAATCTTTAGTTCAGCAGTGACTGTGAGCTTTGTGTGACTTCAAGAGTGGCTCACTCTATTATGGTGCTAGAGTGTCTTCCATGGTGCCATGGTAAAATTGCTCACCATGATAACAGCAACAACCTCATGCAACCAAATTAAACAACAAAGCTCTTCTGATATCCCACACAAGTCACATCTATACATTTTCTCATCAATTACTGTAAAAGAAGAAGGACAGTATGGTGGAGTGGTGGTTAGCACCATCACCTCACAGGCCTGGTCTGCATTGATATATCCTTTCACACTCCAGAGACATGCACATTAGGTTTATTGGTGACTAAATTAGGTATGAATGTGAGTGTGAATGGTTGGTTGTCCTGTCTGCGGTGCTTCCCACCTCATGCCTCATGACACTTGCTTCTGCTAAGATGCAATACTGCACTACATGCAGAAGAGGATGGATGGATAGAAAAAAGGAATTAAGGAGGTGGTAAAAGCCATTCCAGGACAACTCGTGATTAACACATCCACTTTGGTATTTGTTGGGTGAATCTCTGTGTACGTGCGTGCACGTGACCGTGCAGAATCTGTAAGAAAAGTACAAGATTGATGGCACCAGACTCTTTCTAGATTATGTTTGTAGTTTGAGTTCTATTGATGAATCACATCTTAACAAGCTTTGGTTGCATTCTAATGAACAGCTTGTGTGGAGAGCAAAAGCAGGAAGACATCTGGTGAAATGCAATCTCAAAACCATTGCACATCATCTGAAGACAATTTTGCTTTTTACATTTATCTGCATTCATAAATTATGACCTGTGAGTGGGAAAGCAAGAGTTGACCTGAAGATGAAATGGCTATATTGGAAGTTGACAGATTAATGGATGGGGTTCCCTGATTGGGGACTCTTTAAGAAAGATTACTTGTTTATGTCACTGGATGTGGAAAAAAAACATCCACAATAGCTTCTGCTAATCATCTAGGAATTCACAGCAAAAGCAGACAAAAAAAGGTCCTAGTGCAGCATTTAAACAACACAATCAAATGGAAAATGTTATTCATGACCAGCGATGTCAATAAATGGTTCAGCTGTTATCCGCGCTGATACTGATGCTGTGCTTTTTCTTGGGAGCACAGCATCAAATGCTATGCTACTTTTCCCCTGTGTGGGTTAATCTGTCCCAGTTGATGCCACCGTAAACTTTAAAGTTTGATTTATTGATTAATAAACGCTAGTAGTAAATCAAAAGTAATATAAACTATATAATGTCACAATAGATTTAATTAATATGCAGCGTATGCTGTTCAAAGTCCACATAAGATCAATCAAAAATTCCCATAAGACAATAAAATTCCAAACGTTGTCCTACTTCGGCACACGTGCTGCTTCCAATACAGAATATTGAGCTTTTTGATGGGCACTATTTCTTTATTATTTAAGTTGTTTAATGGCGCCAACTGTGAGCTGCTGGTGGTTCTACTGTCTTACGTGAGCGTCCGGTTTTATTCCACTTGTCTCTGCTGGTTTTACAGTCTGTGGTAGCAGCCTCCAGGCCCCTCTCCCTCAGGAGTGTGTGTGTGTGTGTGTGTGTGTGTGTGTGTGTGTGTGTGTGTGTGTCTTTGTATATACACATGTGTGTGTCAGCTGGAGCGAAGCTGGCGTACAGGTGCGCCGCTGCCTCGCCAGCACTTCCTGGTAATTAATGACTTCTTCCTGCCTCTCTCCCTCTCTCGTTCTTTCTCTGTGTCTGTCTCTCATGGCTGCGATGGTGGAAATTGATGACATGTGAGCGTTTGCTTTTTCAGTCACACGAGGACAGAGTGGTCGAGTGGGAGAGGGAGCGATTTAGGGGAGAGAGACAGAAAACACTCGTATTTATAAGGAACGTCGAGCTTGTTGAAGCCAGTCAGCCATCCATCATGCCAGCTACTTTGTTCCGTTCTTTTTTTATGCCTCTCCCTTACTCTTCACCGTCTTTTATTCATCTTTTTCCTATCATGTCCTCTCTTTCCATTTCCTATTTGCCACTCGCTTTCCTCTTCTGCATTTCTCTCTGTTTCCGTCCGTGTCCATGCATCTTCCTCTCCCTTTCTCCCTCTCTCTCTGGTAATCTATCTTAGTTAATATCGTCTCTGCGAGCAGCTGGGTACCGGAGCCCAGTCAGCTCTGTGAGAAACAGAGCTCTGCGTGTGTGTGTGTGTCTGTGTGTGTCTGTGTTGTAGACACACATACACGCATAGAGAAAGATAATGACAGAGAGAAAACATGATAATGTAGAAAGTAAAACAGGAGCAGGAGAATGAGCGAGGAGGAGTGAACCTGACGATTATATCAGGAGAGTACAGCTGGAATGATAACACTATGAAGATAAATCCCTGTAGGTCTACTCAGAGAAGGGAGCTGTGGGTAACTGTAGGTCACAGAGGAGCCGATGCAAGCGCCCCACAAATGTCAAGTAAGCTGATTGGCCCAACAAATCGCTTACCGCTGTGTCTATTGGCAGATTGTAATTTTGCAAAATTTGTGTGTTCTTCAGGTTTCAAAGAAGGAAACAAACTGAGAGTTGCAGTTTTTAGCTCGAGAAATAACACCATTGATATGAAGTTAAATTCTTTCCCAGAAGATCGCGCTTTATGGTTCTGATAATGTTTGTCTTTTCCTTTTAGAAGTAAATACCTGCAGTAAATACCTCCAGATCTGGGATCTAACTGTCAGCATCCAGTAGCACTAAATCATATGAAAATGTTAAATATTATACCTGCCTACCTTACAATTTGGCACATCATGCTGCTTTATGTAATTTTGCATTCATCTGGTGTCAAAAATGCCAGAAAAAAGTTTCGGGCTGGCTAAATTTACCTGGACTTCATAAGAAAAGATGCTTTTTTTAAATAAAAAAATAATTTCAGAAGAAATTAAACATTCAGTTGATTATTAAAGTCTATTAATGTTGGAATATTCTTCATCTCATATAAAATTGTATAGCTAACATTTCACTTGTAATATGGTATTAACTGGAAAGCCTCAGTTTGAGTACATTGAGTCTTCTAGATAGGCCGAAAAGGAAACGGCTTACAACGAGTTGTTTACAGGCTCTGACCAACGACTACCCGGCTCGAGAAGCTCGAGATGCGTCATGTTCATTCATTTGAAATTAGACCTAATTATCTTGTATGTTGAGTTTGGTTTACCACAGGTTTCAGGACCAGTTATAGATAACAACGAGCTGTAGTCTGCTTAATTTTGTAACTTTTACTTTATTCTGTTTATGCGAATCCTGTTAAAAAAAGTTTCAAAAACATGTTTTAGCACTGTAAGGAGCTCTTGGTTGAATTAAAAACGTGACCTAAACAATCCAACGTGTATTTATGTGGCACATTTTAAGACAACCAGCACTGACCAAATGGCTGCAGTTCATAATGAAGGGCAGACAACATCAAAAATATGTGCAAATATACACGACGTGAAACACAATATAAACTTGTTCGATCATTATCTATTACAGTAAATCCAAGACGGTCTAGGTTTGTAAAAAGAAAAGGACAGGCTCTCTGTTTTCTGTTGTGTTTTCTTTTTTCTTTTTGTGATGCTTCACCCCCACTGAGAGGTCAAAGGTCACAATATCTATTCTTTTTCTCATGCTCCCACAGTAGCCACTTCACACGCTACACCTTCGTATCTGCTGGAGTAATAAGAGCGGATAGCATGTAAGATAAATGTTTAAGAGTCGCAGACGGCGAGACAAACGCACATTTGCTCTCTTCTCCAGCTTGTCTAGTTGCCGGGGTGACCAACCAGCCTGGCTCGATGTTTGAGGACGGGGAGAAAAAGAAAGAAAAGAAAAGAAAGAAAAGCGACCACAATCAATGAGACCCCTTTTTGTTTTAGTGGGAACCTCCTTTTACCCCCTGACGACACACACACACACACACACAGAAACACACAGGATGACTGAAATGGTGTGTGACTGTGTGCCTTTGTGTCTGACTCCCTCTGCCTCTCTCTGTGTGTGACTGACTTTATTTAAGACAAGGGCCCTTTTGTTTTAAGCCGGAGAATGGCTCCAAGACCGAGGCTGGCCCTGTAATTGGCCTACTTAGGCCCTGCTTAGCATGAGAAAAGCCTTCCTTGGCCCGGCAGTGCCAAGCTAACTCTTGTTTTCAGCCGACTCGCTGATCAGAATTCAGAATAGGGCCGAAACACCCCCCCCCCCACAACCCTGAACACACTCCTCCACCCTCTGCTTTAAATACACTGCACACTAATTACTTAACGAGAAAGATGGGGGGGGGGGGGGGGGGGGTGGTCTTCTACACTTTAACGGAGTGGCGGTGGAGTCCATTTAAAGGAGGAGGGGGGTGGGGAGGCCGGCTCTTTTTTCACCTCTTTCCTCCTCACTTACTTTTTGTCCCACTTTCAAAAAAGAAAAAGAAAGAAAAATGACCCTCTCTTCCATTCTCCTCTCTGTCCTTTATTCTCGAGTTCTCTCCTCTCAGAATCAGCCCAGATGCCACTTGTTGCTGCCGAAATCATTGAACTTAATTAGCGGGACAATGTGTGCGCGGTTTGCTAAGTTTGAGCCGTAAACAGAGTCGCAGCTCTAGAGAGAGGAGAGGAGAAGATAAGTTAGAGAGCGAGGAGAAGTTAGACTGAGCCGTGAGGTGAACATCTCCACGCTGGGCAGCATGGGGTCGTTCTCATGGAGGTAAATACCATCACTAACCAGGGTTTCATTTGTCATTATCAGCTCGGTTTGAGGTGTCTCAGGTAGGCTGTGTCTACAGGAAGCGTCTTGATAACCGGGTGGTCATTTATGTGTCTGTATGAAGCTGAACTTTTATAGCGTTAGTTATGTGCTGTGTAGAAAGCTATGCTTGAAGATTTACTTGTTAGTGGAGGTATTATTAAAATTTTGGCTATTTTATGTATTTTTTAAATGTTAACCTTAAAATTTGAGTTTCATTTTTCTTTTTTCCTTTTCATTTTCACTTTAAATTATTGTATCATAATACTGGCATTCATTAACTTCCATATATTTAGAGTAAACCATGCATACTACTACTTTCTTACTTCTTAATTTGCTTTCTACTAAATATTATAACATTTCCTTTTTTGGTGGTGACACACACATTCAAAATCATTGTATTGCAGAAGCGATATGGAATAGAAGGTAATGATCATATAGAGGTCAGGAATCTCTATCAATAGTTGCATTTCATGTACATCTTCTGCATTTGATTTTGGCATAAATAGAATTTAATTAAGTCAGAAAACTGAATCATTTTAATTTCCATAAACGTTTTTCATTTATTAGAGCTAGCATTCCAACATATTAGCCTTCATGGCTTTGATCCTTAGCCCTTTCCATACTTGAGGTGAATTCCCTGTACTGGAACTCAATTCAGTTTTAAGCGACAATGACACGACTGCTGCATTTTAAGTGAATGCAACATTGCTGCACTGCAGTTGTGCACTGAAGGTTGTTATTACCATCACATTTGTGGAGTTTTCTGGCCTGTCTTGTGTTTTTGCAATTTGTGGGTCTTATCTATAGAGTGCTAATTTTGACATTGCTATTATCCAGTAGCAGGTAGAGTTTAACTGGCCAGTGTATTGTGACTTTATTCTGTGATGTTTCAGGTATTTCTGTAAACAGTGTTTTAGCTTCACTGAACATTTTAGATACAGTGTGTTAAACATGTTGATGATTCGATTCATTACATTTACAGACATCTAACATCCATTGTTATGTTCTTCAGGACTCCAGACAACATTTCAGTTCTGTTCTTTTAGCATTTCCATTATTTTAAAAATACTTTTTTTTTTAAAAATAAATAATTCAAAAAATGCACTGAATTGTCTACATTAATACCTTTGAAACAATTTCTTTCCCCTTTCCAACTAATTACTTTTCAAACTATTCCAATATTACAGAGAATAACGATACTACAGTAAATTCTCAACAGTCTAACATGAACTTCACTGTCTGGTGTAAAGTGATCAAAACCTTTTGTTTCAAGCGGTGTTCATGTTTCAGTGGTCAGTACTGCAAGTGACACTTAACTCTTTGATCCGCTGACACTTCTGATACCTTCCAGGTTCTGTTTTCTTGTTCCTCTACACTACAAAAAAATAAAAACATTCAGTTGTTACTATATTTTTTCTAATATTTTTGTCAAGACAATGAAGTTGAGATGTTTAGAACAGTTCAAACAGCCTGAACTTCGCTTAAATCCCTCTGATTTTGTATTATTTGGATCTAAAAATGAACACCGAGATACATCAAATAAATCTGTTTGTGAAGATGTGTAGCTGCATATTTTTTGTCAGGCAGTATTTGAATTTGTGACTAGCTGTGTCTCGCCATTGGAGCCTTGATAACCATCATTTTCGTCTCTATTCACGGGTCCACATGATCACATGATTCCACTCAATGATGAGTTTGATTAACTCTCTCTCTCTTTCTCTGTGTCTTGATGTCTCTCGACCAGTCCATACTGGGTGGTGGTGAGTTGGGCTTGGGGAGTCCCGGTGCGGCGTCACCCACTAAGCCTGCCGGTCAGTACTACCAGCACTACAGCTCCAACCCGCGGAGGAGAACGCTGCACATGGACACCATGGGTGAGAAGCCGCACACAAAGACACACAATATATTTGCTATAGACACTCACATTGTCCCAGTAGCTCCTTTCTCCATCGCAACAATTAAAAGAGGAGCTAAAGAGCACGAACAAGGAAACTACTAGACATGTTAACTTACAAATAAATAATAAATGAATAAATGAAGATAATACATCTAATCCTGCAGTTATTTTTATAGCCACACAAATATGTCTTTATTATCACATAGATTGTAGATTAGGTGGATCTAATAAACTAGCAAATGACAAGTACACACTCATTGGAAATCTCCATCTGCCCTGTCGGTACATAAAGTGGCTCCACGTGGGTCCCGCAGTGTGCAGGTAGTGTTACCGCTCAGGTACCTGCTTGTAGAAGCTGAAGCAGTTTAAAAGTCACCATAAGTGGCAGAGAAGAGCTTTAGTTGACGTTTGTTCTTATTTGATTTCAGCGGCCACCTGTCAGCCAATTAGAAACCAGAACTGTTGATGGTTTTATTGATGACCAATCAATATTTCATATATGAGATTAAAAAGAAATTAAGGTTTCCAAATTTACAAACAGAAACGTTTCTTTCTTTTCGGTTTTACCGTGTCCTACAAAAGTCAGCTGGGTAGCTGGAAATGTTTTGCATTGATTTAATGAGTCATCATTTAGGTGTGTTGTTAGGTTGAGGTTGTGTTACATTGTGTTGGGATAACCATCTGTCCAAAGAGGCTAAAAATAAGTATGACTAAGGTTTTTTTGTGCTGTTGTCATTTTTAATAAACAACTTGTGGCAATTTGTGGCTCCCACAAGAAATAAAACGCCTTTTTAAAAAACTTGCATCATCAGCTTGCATTTTGCTGGTAGCAAAAACCTGATGTGCAACTCCACTGTGTTCCTGAAACACTGGATGCTATTGATGTTACCTTTTAGTCATTTGTTAATTGTTTCGAATCGTTTTTCTTGCTCTGAAATTCTCTTAAAACCATAAACATACAACTTTCTGAAATGTAACAATAAAATCAACCGTGACTATTAATTTTGAGATTTTCTCCTATAGGCTTTGAACTAAAGCTTAGACTAAAACAGCAACAAGAAAGCAGGATGTCAATAATCGCCTGCCTTCATTTGCGTTGACACTAGTGAACTATTTTAACCTGGACACTCTAGAAGACTGACAAATATGTGACTGTCCTGTCTTTTCTGTGTGTGTGTGCATTTTCAAAGAGGTGTTTAGGAGAGGAAAATTCTGGGAAGCCTTTTGAAAAGCAGGACAATAGCGGCTGTGGAGGTAGCCTTGGTAGCGTTAGCCTTGAGAAGACACAAACACACACACACGCACATGCACACGAGTCTCGAGGCCAATTTCTAAGGATGACGCTCTTTCATTTTTCCATCAAAGTCTCACCTTCCAAGTTAATAGACTGCTTCGTTGCTCCCCTTGAGAGAAACCCTGAAAATTAATATAAACATGTCAAAAGCCGCACACCCTGTTTTTATAAAACCAAAGGGGAAATAATTGACCCTGTCTCTTTTCGTATCCAGTCGTTGTGTTTCGTGCATCTTATTGTGTCGTACTTGTTTGCAGTGAAAGCCTCCTTTGTAAATATATCGGCCTCGCTCGTTCCTCTCCAGCTCATCGATTAAATTCAAACGACCCAGGAAAAAGAAAAAGCGTCTTTTAAAAGACCAATAAAAGCCACTTTGCCTGGTAAACCCTCATCTATTGTTTTATTGTTTTTTCCCCTCTTTTAGACATTCACACAAAAAAAGTGCGGAAGGTCCCTCCTGGCTTGCCGTCCTCGGTAAGTGATAACATGCTCTTTTTTTTGTGATATTTCAGATATTATTTCTGAGCTGTTGTCTCTGCTCGAGTGCCATGAAGAGGCTGCTCATTCTGTTGTAATCCGCGAGCTGGTTTTGTGTCAGTAAAGGGTAAAGCAAGCGTTGCGTGTCTTTGTGAATCTGTGTACATGTGGATGATTATGATGCTGTTTGGAGCTGAGCTGGACACAAACAGCTGTTGGCTTTTTTGTTGTCACGTTGGGTTTTTTTGTTTCTATTCATAAATAGTTATTTTTAGCGATTTAATGTCTGGTTTTTAGAAAACTTACAAGATAAAAAACATGAGATGATGCCCGAAAGGTGTTTTTTTTTTTTTCATGACTATGAACACATAAAAACTGTATATGTAAGGAATCTGTTTTATTCTTTAATTTGAATTGATTTGCTCAGTTGTATTCGTGACATTGTGGACTGAAACTCAGCAGTTGGTTTAAATGGATGGAGTTTTTCAGCAGGTATAAAAGGACAGAAAACCTAAAAGAAACTCAAAACTTGTTGAAAACGAAAAACTAGCGCATCAGCTGGCTTTGGAAATCTGTGGAAATGAAGATGCTGTCAGAGCCGAGCTGGACACAAACAGCTGTCGGCTTTTTGTCGTACATGTGGTGTTTTTTGTTTTGTTTTTGTCTTTTTACAAATCAAAAGAAGAAGAGTTTCAATTCAGACAAATAATCCTATAAAGGAAGCAAAGACTCTGTTCTCCTGCATTAGGAAATGGAAGCTGAACGCAGATTTTAGCAAACAAACGAGCTGTTTTTGTAGACTTAACTTTGTACTGGTTTCCCCAAAATATTCATTAGTTAGTTAGACGAAGAACGAGCAGGAGCACTCGTCCATCAGCTGAGAAAAAAAATCAACCTTCAATCAGTTTGATGGTGGATGATGAGTTTAGTGCACCAAAGTTTCAAGGATTTGCTGTTTTTTGAATGTTTGAGCTGTTTGCACTGCCAGAGATATCTGAGAGCCTGTGAATAGTTATTGTTCTTTGGCTAAAGCAGACTAAATGCACACTGGGGAAACAGTAAATATGATCAAACTTACAGAGAAAAAAGATCCTCTTTTGGTGATTATTGGTTCCTCCAAAGCTGAATCGACCCCGGCTGCTGTTCTGAGGCCTGACGCAGGGATGCTGTTTGACTCAGGAACAAAGCAGCTGTTTCCCTTTGTGTTCCTGGAGTCTTCCTCACCTTAAGAATAAGAGCTTCTATTATTTAGTTTGTGTTTTCTTTGTTCTTTGTTCACCTTTTTTGCACTCTTGTGTATTTTTGTCTTCAGTCTTACTTCAGTCATTTTCTTTTTCTTTGTCTTATAAATTCAGCATTTCAAACTGACATGTTATAGCTCTTTCACGGATCTGGAGCTCATTAGATTTATTTCTATCTCTTACTATGAGGTGTTATACATGTCGAGAGGTTTTTTTTTCTCGACGGTGACCTCATTAATGGCCAGTTAACGACGGCTGAATGTACGGCATGTCAGACGCTTCTTTGGCTCGGCGGGAGTCCGCCTTTCTGTGGCCTTGGCCTGCTTTGTCCCCGCTTCCTGCCTCTCTCCTCCGCCTCTCTGTGTCTACATCAGCTTGCACCAGCCGGTAGAGGGAGGAAGGAAGAGGAAGGGAAAAAGGAGGGGAAAAAAGGAAAAGCGGGCAGGAAGAAGTGTGCAGTCTGTTTAACAGGTTAACCCTGATCATCTTGGGTGCATGTGAATAAAAACGTGACGGCAAACAGTTGCCACTGCCGAGCAGGAATTTACCATCCAGTTACATCCCAAAATATTACAAAAACTTTTTTTGTAATATTCAGTTACTTTTGCATTTCTTCAACTCCACAACAGGATTTTTTTTCTTTTTCATCTTGATATCACTGTAACATTTATGGTGTAAAACATTGTTACAGTGGGAGCCATTGTTCTTCTATACCAGAACTAAAGACAGTAAACCCTGCAACAGTGAAAACTTTAAACCACTCCATCTGTTTCAACTTAGACCTTGTTTGTTTAGTGCTTCTTCTTCTTCTTTTTCTCCTTCTTCTTCTTTCATCTTCTTCTTCTTCTAAAAAAGTTGCCTGGAGGGTTTGTTGGAAAGCGTTTATGTGTATAGTTTGCGTACACAGATTGGGGACTGAGTCCTGCATGCCACTCTTGAGTGAAAGATGTTGATTTGAAGTGAATGCTCACTGTGTCTTCCTAATCTTAAACAAGTGCTATAGATATTGCGGTAAAGACAATGAAGAACATTGGCATCAGCCATCGTCTCCTTTCATATCTTGATAGAGCTTTACCACAAGACTAGACAAAACAAGGATAGGACAAACCTCACATCAAGACCGACAGATTTTGAGTATACATCGTCTGACTGATGACACATCCCTGCAAATCCCTGTAAATGTGATTGTTTGCACCAGTTGCACAATCTCTGACACTTTAGGATTTTTAGGAATTCTGCTGGTGCACTATTTGAAAATTGTGGTATTGAAAGGCAGCTTTCATTTATAAAATATTTTCAAAATACAAGCACTGTGTGAATATGTACCCTGTGGAAATCTGAAAATGCAAAAACAAAACGTCTGATGAGTTAAAACTGGAGTTTCTGATTGTAAATGATCTGGAAAATTCTCGCCACACCACAGTTCTGCACCAAAACATGGAGTGCAGCTTGTGCTGTTTATACGCAGTGAGATTTGCTCTGAAATGGTCAAACTATGGGACAGCAAAATCTTGATTAATCATAGAGCACTTTAATTAAGCTCATTTAAACTTCCTGTTTATTTACCAAATATTACTTTGGTAGTAAAACTTAATGCTGTTGATCAGTGGTGTCAGTCACACAGGCAACTAGATCTAAAGACTAAAGATTAAAATTTCTACCCATACCAACTTTACTGTAGGCTGTACTTGAAAGATCGGCGTAGCCATCACCCGATTGTTGGTGAAGTCCCACCATGAAACCTCAGACTGAGGGACTTTTGCTGTTGCCATGTTACCTTTTTAAAATGAGATGCCATGAAAATGGGGCACATCTCACTGTGAATCCCAGAGACACCACCTTGATATATCATCATTTTCCAAAATAGTTTCCAAAATAGGCTTCATGTTGTATTTAGCATCCCTTTAAGTGACAAATTTGGCCTATAAAGTTGTCAGGAAAGAGTTTTTCTACATACACACAGACTGTATGCAGGTTTTAGCCAGCAGGTTGGTATTGATTTCACTTTGATGCTACGTTCATCTTTAATGTCGTGATGGAACGGGTTTGCACGTTCAGTCATCACAACTGAATCAGTAATAATTGACTCCTAACTCATAATTGACTTAGACGTAGTTCATGTGTTTACCTTAGCATTTGTGACACTGTGTTCCTCTCAAGGCATGTTTGCTGGTGCAGATCAGTAGCTTAAATGTAAACAGGACAGGGTTGGCTTGTTGGGATCATTTCTGACACTTTTTCCACAATTTCATGTCATGTAAACCTTTCAGTCTCAGCTCAGCTTCATTTGTACCACACAGCATCTTGAGTTTTCTGTTTTGTACTTGTAGCGGATTGTCTATTGGCCAGCTTGCTCAGGAGTTTTGGTCTCTAACCTTCCCATGACTTGTGCGCTGGATAAAAACCTCACACTCATGTCTGACTGAGTTGTTCAGCTGTAAAAGTCTAGTGTCAACAGGCAGGTGATCCAGGTTTTGGATCTCTCTGCACTTACTTCGCCTTCATGTCTGAGCTGTCTCCTCTCTCCGTTGTGTTTCTGTTGCCACCTCTGTGATGTGACTAATCCTGCCTTCTCCCCCCGTTCACATGTAGAAAAAATGAACAAGGAGAGGACCTAGTGCCTGTGAAATGGAGAGGTTGGTTCCCCTGCTGGAAAATAAATTCCAAGGCACTTTCCACCAGCTTTTTGGCACGAGCATTGGCTATGAGCAGGAAGTGAATCGAGAGCTTTGTAGGGCTTAAATGCATTCGGTTTGTATTTTAGGTGTCTTTGAATTGCACAAGGCCCAGGTTCTGTCGTGCCATGAGTCAGCTTCAGCACCCGGCCTCGTCTGAAGCTCTGGCTTTTATTCTGAAAAAGCATTGCTGACAGGTGTTCATTTTCATAATCGCTTCTGTTTGGGTTTGAGATGTACTTTAGACATTTTAGAGAGGGAGGGAAGAGATTTAAACTTTGTATTTCTGAGAAAAACACTAAAACACACACTTTAACACAATGTTAAAGTGTGTGTTTTAGTGTTTTAGTGACACTGAAAACATCGACATCGTCTGATCTTTGCGTTGTGTACCCAGCTATCGTGGCCTAAACAGAATTAGAGTGCTAACAAAGAGGAACAGCTAGTGGCTAATACCGCATGACTTTTTATTGAGCGCATTCATCAAAATGTTAATAAGTATGAGATAAAAAATAAAATAAAAACAGGTCTCAGCTGCAGATAACAGCTAACTGTTATATACGGGTATTTCATTATAATAACCCCCCCCCCCAAAGAAAATATAAAACTTACACAGCTTTTATATAAATTGTGTATCCCTGCAACATAGATGCTCTCCTCTAGTCTATGTATCTATGTTCATGTTGAGGCTGAGTATATACCAAAACACTTCGGACCTTTTTTTAAAAAGATAAATGCTGTCCACGTGTGTAGTGTCACTCATATGAGCAATGACGGCATCCCTGAATTACCATAACACGGTAATACCCCGTACTGCCAGAATAAACAGCTGGCTTGCATGCAGTTGTGATTTTTCTTAAGTAAATAAAGCAATATGTGTTGAGCCCCCTTTTTTTCTTTTCTTTTCTTTTTTGCACGAATCCAGGAGGGGATGCAGATCTGTTTTTTCTTACCAGACTGTTTCTTGTTTCTTACAAAACATTCCATATGAAATTGATAGTTGGTGCCTTGCTGTAGGGATTGAACCTATAAAGCCTGTCAGCTGCTTATTTTTAACCTCGGATCAGCCCTACAAAGAATTTTCCTGCAAGTTTTCCCATTTGATTTTTAGAGCTGAGCATTTGGGTGTCTGTTCAGAAATCCTTCCTGCTCCTCTTTTTTTTCCCTGTCTTTTTTTCCCCGAATGGTCCGGCCTCCAACACTGCTGCCAACAGCAACGGCAAGGAGGCTGAGGCGTCTTTTCATTCCTGCCTCCAGCAGCCAAGCGAGCTGCCTGCCGCCTTCTTTTTAATGCAGTAAATTGAACTCTGAAATGATTTGATAAGGATTTCTTTTTTGTCAATCGAGTTCTTGCTTTTTGTTTTTCCTTTTCAAATAATTTGGGTCACTTTTCAGTCATCTACAGCAACTGTATGTGTTGATTCTGCAGGATGCTCTTGTGTAAGTTAAACATCAGTTAAACTTATTGAAATCCTTCAGTTTAAAGGAGCAAACGCTTAAATGTTAAAGGATAAAATCCTGAATTTGAATTTCTTTCTTCTAATTCATTGATTATGTCCATAAATTAATAACTATAAATGATTCTATATTTACGACTTAATGTAAGGTGTGAAATTGTTATGTTTGTTTAGTGGTTGGCTGTCATATTTAGGGGTTAAAACCCTTTACTTTCTGATCTGTATCTTCACCAGAAGCCTTAAAATATTTACTGTAGGGTAGATGTAAAAGCATTTTTGACAGCAGAGACACTGAGCCAAACATAATTGTATAATTTAGCAAACATTACTGATGCTGGTGAATATTTTTGTGTACAATTAGTGTAGATTATACAGTATGACTGACTAAATGTTACTGGTTAAAATATAAAAGGTGTATGTATCACATACATGTTTTAACATATACTAAAATTTTTATGTTTTAATTCTTTTTTAAATTTATTTCTTGTAGTTACTATGTATGTTTTTAACACAACATTTAAAAAAATTGTAAGGTCAAAGGTCAGCTTATTATTATCAATGTAAAATGCATCTTCCTTTAATAAACACTGTGGGAGTGTGATTGGTGATTTTTTTATACTATTGTTATTGTTATTATATATTATATTTATACATGTGTACTGAACAACCACAGTGAAAAAACATCACAAGGACTCTCCGAGGAGCTGCACCAGCGTCTGACAGAAAAAACAATAGCTTGTGGATTTTATAGAAATATTTTTATAAAGGAGAAGAATGAATATACATACATACAATGTTCTGGTTGTCTAAATGATGACGCCCTGTGTCACAAACCGTAGACATGAAATAACAAACACATGCGCACACAAACACACACGCACGCACACGCTTTTTGCCCAGCCTGCACCTGCTCTGACTACAAACACGACTTCACAGAGGAATGCCTGTAATGTTAGTGTGTGTGCATGTGTGTGTGAGAGGGAGAAACACAGGGTGTGTGTGTGTGTGTGTCTAATTCTATGGAGACACAGAAAGGCCAAAAACAAAAGTTCTCTTTGTGAGCAAAATGGCTTTGAGTAAACAGCGTGGAAACATTTCTCCATCCAAACATCCCGAGTCTCGTGTTGACAGATTCGCTCCCTATAGTTACCTAAAAGAAGAGGCCATTTTTCTTTGTTTGGTTGATTGTTTTGTTTGTTTGTTTTTCAGATTTGTCTTAAAATAAAATGGGATAATATATGTACATTGAGAGAGCTGTTGGAGGTTTTAATGTTTCCCCCGGTCCTTGTTAGCAATGAAGAGTTGCCCCAGTGCTCTGACTTCAGTGCAGGAAAGAAGTGTCTATCCTGCAAAGTTAAAGCCTTTATGATAATAAATTCCAAATTTGTGTTTCTTTACTGAGCCACCAAGTTGCACTGCTGGGAACAAACATAGTCAGTAGTTCACATTTTTGTGCCAAATATGGACTCACTACCAAGGAATCGCTTAGCTTTAGAAAGGAGATTACAGGATGATTATATCAAAATATAATCAATATAGTCAATAGTAACCTTAATAGTGACCTTCTTGGAAAAAGTGAAGACCCCACAAAATGTCCTTACCTATCAAGGTCCTCATCACTTTAATCAAGAATCAGGCAAAAAGAAACAACTAAGCTGAGGGACGTTTGCAAACTGTGTATATTATTTGAAGGTTATTTGTGTTGGGTATTAATAACTGATACATAATTATTAACCCTTTAAGACCTACCATAGAACCAAGTTTGCCAGAGCTTATATTATATTTTTACATGCTGTGGAGCCATTTTTTGGGAGCATTTCAAGTTGCTATACATCAATACAACCATTATAGCCCATATTGTAATAATATGTCTGCATTAAGTGCATAGTACTTACATAAATTGCAAAAAAGTGCAATAAACTACAAAAAAATTGAAAATCGTTTTTGTCTTTTTAACATATATTTCTAGTTAGAGAAATTTAAGAGGCTTATCCCTCAAAACTGTAAATACAAAAATGTTGCACAAAATAGTTTCCCACCACAGGAAATTTATTTTAAGTGTCTTCATAGTTTTCTTTTTGAAATACACCAATTTTTATATACTGCAGGAAAAACGAAAATAAATATTATAATGCAAATTTGTTCCAGCAGTGCAATATGAGTCCTCAGCATCCCAGAAATGACACAGAAAGTCATAAAGTCAAACATAACTTTTAAAAACACCAGTATAGGCTCATAAGGCCCTGATGGTAAAAAAAAAAAAAAAACAACTACATTTCCGCAAAATGACGTCACTTCCGGTTTCGGGCAGGTAACAAACAGCTGATCAATCGGCAAAGCGTGTTTCTGGAATATTATGTTTTTGTTGCTGCAAGTCCTTTTTATGCAGTTTTTGGAAAGCTATATGTGGAAGGAAACTGTGACCTAGGACAAGCTGATGGTATAAGATGTAAGTACAACTCCTCCGGTTTCATATGCAAAAAAAATTATTGTGCTAGCTTACGTGGTTGCAGTGCTACCGGGATTTAAAAATAGTTGCGCAAAACGGAGCGTGCCCGCTCCACTGGCTTTAAAGGGTTAATTAGCAACACCTAGACTGTACTCTCTATAGTGCATGGTGGTCCAGACAGTGTTTGAGCCAAGGATATGTGTTTTATTCTCATTTTCTGCTCTACTATTGGAAGTAGATGAACGCTCAACAGCGGACTTTAATTAACTTAGATCATTTCTGTATGATTTTTAATTGTTTTATGGGCCATTTTGGGGGGGGGGGGAAACAAGTGTATATGAAGTGACAAGATGACAGAATCAGAAATATATTTGGGAGGATACTTGAGTTTTAATATTGAGTCATATTGTTCAGTGTTTTCTCATGGCCTCACTGTCTTTGTGCAGTTTAGTTGTTTTAAAGCGAGATAAATTGATAAGTGGCCACTAGGGGCAGTAGCAGCAGATTTCTAGGCCATACAGTGATTATTTCTTTTTTGCATATAAAACACTTCCGTATTTGGTGACTTGTACACTTAATTTGATGACTTTAGAAGCAATAACAGTGTTTTAGTCTCAAATTAAACTTTTTTGATGTTTTGAGACACAATGTATTTATGTAAATGGACTAATACTTTCTGGAACATTTTGTGTAAGTTTAGCATCTTTCAGCTTGGTTTCAGTGATATTTGACAACTTCCATTAGATCAAGATGTTTTTTGCCTTTCTTTCCTTAATTCATTGGCTGTTACGGTGAGATTTTCTCTATGTTTAAGGAACGTCGATACTCTCTGTATCTGTACATTGTTTAGTTTGACTTGTTTTTCCCTGTTGTCGTGTTGCTGCCCTCCCGTATGCTCCAGTGTGTGAGTGCACTTCATTTAAGCAAAAAGTCTTGACTGTTTTCTCTCATCTCTCCACTGCGGGCGATGGGCCTCTTTCTTTTAATTAATTCTTTTTTCTTTTTTTTTGTCTCCCTGCGCCACAAGTTTGTTATTGTTGTTTGTCAAATTTTGTTTGCTGAGTTGATGATTTACTTTGAGAAACAATTAAACGTCACTTGAGAGGAGAGCGTGGGACGTCTTTGTAATCAAAAGGAAATTAGGCATCAGTTGCTAACATTAGCAGGTTGCAGAGTGCCGTCTCGCTGTTGTTTTTCTTTGTTTGGTGTTAGGAGTATATCAGCTCTCTCTGCTTTTTTCCCCTGCTTTAGATATCATTGTTTTTGTTAATTTGTCGTTCAAGCTGATAAAGTCTCCAGCTCCTCCTCGGAGCTTTGCTAATGTTAACTGAATTAATAATAAAACACAGTCATAGTTGTAAAGATTATCCCCAAAATCGACTCTAATGAAGCCATGAAGATGAAGCTGTTAAAGGGAGTGGAAATAAATTGTATGTGCTTGTTGGATCTTCATTATTTAGTCCATTTGTAGCTTTTTTTCCTTCTTTTTTTTTGAAGGGGGAATAATAACACAAACACACAAACATCCACTCTCTCACACACAGTTACCTCACCACTGTAGGAGCAGCCATGTTTTACAGATTCATCCTGTGTGACATCTTGTTTTCACGGTTTAAATGTGAATATTATTTTACATTTTCACATTCTGGAAAAATGGCATCTGTTTATTTATAGCTTTGGATTGTGGATTTTTTCCTTTAAAATTGAGACAATAAATATAGCAAATCTTAAATCAAAGCACAATACATTATTTAATTTTCAATACTATAAATGATGGTTTCTCAAAAGTAAAGAAGTGTTTGTAGTCGGAAAAGCTTTTTAATAATTCAGTAATGTTGAAATTGTTACATTTTATCCATCATGATGTAGTAAATATCATTTATTCCTCAGAGTATGTTATTATTAAATTATCTTGGAGGTTTCCTACTTTACAGTAAAATATCTTAACAACAGGTTTCACTTCTTTTAGCAAAAGTTAATATGTGATTATTTTTAATCTGTAACTCATTTGTCACCAAATCTAAATGACACTTAAAGCACTTAAAGTGTATTTGTACAAAAAAACCCAAGGCAACAGATTTGACTTTTAAGAATAGCAAACAGCCATAAAATTGCATTTTTACCTGAAGCTCATCATTCAGTATTTTAATTTCTAATTTAAAGGATCCAGAGTGTGAAGAGTCTCATCTTCAGCTCCCTACCAGCAGAAGCCTTTAAAGACAGACCTTCACTTCCTTTGATTTTAGGCTTTTAAAGAAGGACTCCTGGGGTGTCAACATTTTATGTGGCTTATTTAAAAAAAACAAAAACACAACTCCTTGTAGGGTAAATATTTTCAAACCCTGAGATTAAATCCTCTTCGGTGATCTGACCAGGGCGATCCCATCTCTGGCTATTTCTTCTCTCTCTCTCACTCACTCTCTCTCTCTCTCCTCGGCTCAGATGTGGTTTTGTTTAAAGTCGACAGCGTTAATTAAATTAAGCCAGGTCTTGCAGAAGGCACAGTAGGAGAGCCGGCGGTCCCCGGTGGGCCGCGGGTGGAGGAGGGATGAAGAGTGGGGGGAGTGGAGAGCAATAGTGGTGGTGGTGGTTGAAGGGGGGTACAGGGAAACTTTTTAGTGAGCCATACTGCCCCCTTCAGACAACCCCAGATGCTACAGAGAGGCTGCCTACCAGTGAACTGCTGTGTTGTCTGTTTCCTGCATCGTGTGAAGGCAGCTGTGTGGTTTTAGATACGCAGGGTTTGAAAAGTGTGATCAAAAATTTTATTTTTGTTTTTTGTAATAAGGAAAAAGTTATTTTAAAAGGGCAACAGTTCAATTGCCCAAAGTATGCGGACAGACTTACCCTGTGCTGCTGTAGTGATCTGCATTTCAGGTCAGATTTCAGATGCACTGAGGTGCATCACTGCTGCACCTCAGTAATGCTAATCACACTCGTGGTTCCAACTAATTTTGGTTTTGGATGAAGCTGCACCAAATTAACACAAGTAATTACACACACACACATATGTATATATGTGTGTATATATATATTAATTACACACACACGTACATAGAGAAAGACAGAGAGAGAGAGAGTAATAATTAGAAAGCCCAATTTGTTCTATATTTTGGAACAGCAGAACAGAAACATTAATAGTATGAAAGAATAAATGTTCTTCTTATTTAATAAAATAAAGGCAGATTTATGAGATATATTTGCGAGCCTGCAGAAAGTAGTAAGTTGTGTTTACTCTCTTGTCTTTTGGTCAAACTGGTTGCACTTGTTTCTGTTAATCCACTTTGTTACAAAAAAAAATAAAATTGAAAAGCACACAGTGACCTCACCTCCTCGTGTGTGAAGTGGTGCTGAAAATGAAGTGTCTGCGTGTGCGCGTTTCTGTGTTAGCATGCTGCTCAAATTAGCGGCGTTGTACCCGGCCTTGGCAGAAGATGAAACGAGAAGGAGGCTGCAGAGAAGGAGGGGTGACAGAGAGAGCACTCGCATGCAGCTTTGACATGTATAAAAATAACATAAAATGTCCAGTCTTTTTTTATAACATTGTTACAAATTGCTGTATTTGCATCATTGGTAAAAATCACTGCCTCTCAGTTTCATTCATGCTTCCATGTAACCATTAAAACCCATGAGTGATAGTGGCTTCAGACTCATGGGTATATTGTGGGGGGATTTAAGGTAAGCTCTGATTTAAAACAGTAATGGACTTGGTGGACATAACGCAGGAACTCGAGTTTAGGTGTGAATGCTGCCGTTGTCCTGCAGCCACAGCTTCAGTGTTTATTCTGAAGAAATCCAGAGAGCAGCTTCAGCCAGAGATGACCTCATGGTTTAACTGCTAAACACACACACATACACACTTACGCACACACACTGACAGCTGTGTGTGCAGTTATGTTTTGCGGATGCTTCAGTGACTCATTCCACTTGAAAAAGCTGCAGAAATGCCTTTAAAATACAAGTCGGTCCGCCTCCTGCCTTTTTACAACTGCTTTAGCACAACTTATACATTAATCAAATGGCATTGTTAAAAAGAATTGTTGAGAAAGAGAGTCCACGTGGATGTGCGTTCTTTGTGCGTGTGTGTCTATAAGCTATTTGCTTGGCTCTCAGCCCCAAAATGTCCCACACTGCTGCACCCCGACCGCCATTTTGTGTCAGATGGGAAGCTGACTAATTGAATTACAAAGCATCCATTTGTGTGTGTGTGTGTGTGTGTGTGTGTGTTGCTCTGTATGAGTGTCTGTGTACATGGATGCATGTGTTGTTTGTGCAGATCCTCTTGTCCAAAAAAGGACTTTGTTTGACATAAAACTAAACCTTCCACACAAATAGCATGCACAGTATATACATAGCTTACACAAATGTAGCTTATACCGCTCAGTTCTGTTTAAAAGTCCACATTTAAACTCACTTAAATGATAAATATTTAAAGGAAACGTAACACTCGAACAGCTTCAATTGTGTTTTTGACCAATTTGGTTACTCAGCTGCTAAAAGGCCGGGGGTGGGGCTTGTTTTTGACTTAGAGCACAGGGTGGTAACAGCAGTGTAATTGCTTGCATAGTCTTGCTATAACTATGTTTTTAACATGTTTTGCTAATGTTACCCTGGCTTTTGTCCCATTTCCCATAATCTACCTAACAGTTACTACTGTATAGCCCCTTAAATTATACTACTCTGTCTCAGATGTTCAATTACAAATCTTTCAATCTAATGATAAGTCTATGTTGTCTTAGCTTATAATGGTTGGTTCACATCTTATGCCAATGTCATGTCATTTTGTCATTTCCATAGTTACAGTCTTAGCAAAAAGAAAGCACATGCTCTTGAAGTTCCAATGTTCTTTAAGGTAAAAAATAATAATCTGATCCTTAGCAGGTCTTAAAACGAGGTCAATACAACCTCATATGAACTGTAAAACAGTCATTAATTATTAATAATTAATTATTGCCATAATAGCAACTTTAATAGGAATAAAGAGGATAAATAGCAGTTAGGTGCTGTTGGGCAAATGCACTAATGCAAGGAGGAACTAGACCTCAGAGGGGAGAGAATTTCCAAACAATTTGAAGGCCGTCATTCTATAGTGACAAAGATTCTTCACAAGTGGAAAATATTAAAGACAGTTATCAGTGTTCCCACCAGTAGACATGCCAGCAGAACATGAAATGCTCAGAGAAACTGCAAAAAAGCCAAGAGTTCAGACTCTACACACTTCAGTTAGTATTTTAAATATTAATGTTTGTGAGAGTAGATTTGGGAAAAGACTGAACATGTGTGACTCATTTGGAACACCTCTTTTCTCTAAAAAGAACATGGCAGCACAGTTTAAGTTTGCAAACATGCATCTGAACAAACCACAAGAACTCTGACAAAATGTTCTTTGACTAATAAGAGCAAATTGGTTCTTTTTGACCAAAATGCACAGCATCACATACAAAGTCTATCAGCAGGAATACCTCAAACCATCTGTCAAGCATGGCGGTGGAGGGCTGAAGATTTGGGTTTGTTTTCCAGCCACTGGACCTGGGCATTGTTGCATATCAAAGTACTCTAGAGTCAGATGTGAGGTCATCGGTGCAACAGGCCAGTGATCCCAAGCACAGCAGCAAATCTACAGCAGAGTGGCTGAAAAAGAAAAGAATCAACTAGCCATCAAGTGAATGCTTCTGTAGGCTATTGAATCAAGGGGTCCACTTTGTTTTTCACATGCTACTTCTCTACTTTGGCTTATTTTTTGATAAATAAATAATTACACAATGCGCTTATTTTAACATAATCACAATCATAATCTATCTGGAAGTTTAGCTTGATCTTGAGCTGTTAGATGTAGAGTTGGGGAAGTCATGAAATAAACTGATGTGCCAAAGCGTCTATCAATACTGCCAGCCCTCAATGACCAACAAACAAGCCTGGCTGAATACACTCCTTGGTATTTGTCAAGTTTTCCACTTAGTTGCTGATCCTTCAATTTGAACTTTGTTGTACTTTAGAGAAAGGATAGCAGTTTTTCTTCCACAACTGCCTCAGGGCTTGAAATCTTCGCTGTCAATGAAATGACCTCGGCCAAGGGATGTTTGCTGCCCTTCTGTCCTTGTGAGGACATTTGGCTTTTACAAAAGCCTCCCTCGCTTTGTCTCACACACACACACACACATGCATGCACACACATACAGGAGTGCCTGCTGCAGATGTGAAGGTTTCCCGGTGCATTCCTGAGCCCAAATATTTGGCTGCAACAACCAGCAGCAGAGAGCGGCACTCTGATTTGCTCCAAGGCTGAGAGGGAAATGACATGTTGTCACACACACAATCATTGGCAGACTCACACACATACGCACACACACACACCAATATGCTTTTATTATATACTACAACGTGAAACGTGCATCACTTACAGGAACAAGAGGATAATACATTTAAAACACTAACATTGTTTATAACGTAAGGATCAGATTCACTAGCAGTGGATTTCTGACAGCAGTGATCATAAATACTATAATCTTCCATTTTTCCCACCCTTGTTGCTTATCAGTTCTCACATGTTTAGAGCTTCCTTGAATGCACCACCAAGTTGTGTTTGGAGAGCGATGCCTGCTGACAGCTAATTGCTCTGTGATCTTAACATGAAAAGTTGTCAAAAAACAGTTTTCAAGTGGTAAAATGAATTTGTGATCACGAAAAAAAGAAAAAAAAACAGAATGTGAGATAATTATGGGCACTTTACACACAGTTGCTGCATTTTGATGACTTTTAAGCTTTAATGTCTCAGGCTGAAATGCACTGCACACCGAAAAAGAGATTGTACGAGTTTATGAAAACCTCAGCTTGAGAGGTGATAAATACTATCTGAATCACTTTGAGAGTTTGGTGAAGAAAGACAAGAACCAGAAATATGGGAGAGGAAAACTTCTGGCAAGAAAAAATGAAGATCAAGATTTTTTAAAAAAACAACAAAAAAGAACAGGCTGTTGGTCTGACGAGAGTGCTGCCTAGAAGAAAAGCTGTGTCTTAGTGATCTGAATATCAGCCTTTTAACACACGTGTGAGACACACACACACACCCTGTCGTGTGGCGGTAATGCGCGCTGGTGGTGTGGATTAGCTTCATCTCTAATCATTGTTTTCATTCTGACACGGTCTGTGTAAAGCATACCTGAACACAAAGCGCTGAGTGGGTCTTTCTTTCAGCAGCAGGAAGAACTGCTCAGCAGGAGGACCGCAGGTTTCACACTGAGTCAGACCTCGGAAACTGGTCTCAGGCTTGATTGGTGAACAAACCGCAAGTTATCCTAATTCCCATTAAAGTCATTGAAAACTAGCTGTAGGCAAGTATCCAGCATGGTTTTACTGCATATGAGCCAGAACGAGAAAAACTCTCCACAGTATTTGGCTCCAAATCTAAAATGTAATACTTAAAAGATTTTCTCAAAAGGAGCATTTCAATCCACCTTTCTATTTCTATCCACACATGCCTGTAGACCTTATATGAATCAAAGTGTTGTCTTTGCAAGAATCCTTTAGGAATTTCTATATTAGATTACAGCCGTTCAGAATATATTGTGCGTTTGTCTCCCAAAAATCCTGAATTGGAATCTATGGGAGATTTACAAACAGCAAAGGTGATAGAAGTAAAGCTTTTCAAAACTAATTTGTAAACGAACTTTAATTTGTTTAAATCAAATTTTACTGGTGATCCTAAAAATGCCTCGCTATTATCATCTACAGTTCCAGCAGAAAATGCTTTGTGACATATCTACAGGGAACATTTAAATGTAAAAAATACAAAAGTAATGTCCACTTAAAACTCTTTTACATATGCAAAGCATGCTGTCTTTGCTCACCTTAAGAATACAGCTAATTAAATGGTTGCACTGATAAATCCTTGGTGTTCTAACAGAACCAGAGTAGTTTGCACTCATGCTAACAGCTGGTGCTGTAGGCAAAATGCAGATGTCAGCAAGCTAACACAAGTTCTGACGAGGCTGACTGTGCCCGGACCAAATCTGACTGAGGCGTCTTCTTGTTTAAAGAGACTTTTTTCTGCCCGCCATTTCCAAATAATGGGCAGGAAATTAAAAACAAGAGGAAATTGTTGGGTACTCTTACTATGTAAAGTGCTTGGAGAAGACTATTGTTGTGGTTTGTGGATAAATAAATTGATTGGTCCAGACTAAATTGAGCTGTTCCAGAAGTAAGGCAAGCTCATTTAATTCCCTCTTATATTTTTAGCATTTCTAATAGCCAAACTTAAAGCTTCGGGGGGAAAAGCATGCTGTGGATGTAAATAAAAATAGAGTAATGTGTTCAGAAAATATCCGAAGCTAATGAGCACTCTTTTCTACAACCCTCACATAGCTCTGACATTTAACCTCACTGGCTAAATGTTAGAAATTAATGGAAGAGTTGAGTTCAGGAATGGGTGAAGGTGCTGTGGTTTATAGGGTTACTGAAGTTGGGCTAGCTGGTATATAATAATGTGCTACGTGGTAGCTAGCTACACAGCTATGGTTAGCATAACATAAACACAGTGAAGCTGGAGGATGAACGCTAACTTTTTTCCAAGCACGGCAGGATGCTGTAAACAGACCAGCCTTAAGTCAGAAGAACAACTGAGATAATCCATCCGCAATATGAGGTTAGTCATTAATTTATTGCTGCATGGGCTGGGCTGTAGTTACATCGTAAGATTTTAAAAAGTCAGCTTGAAATTAAACAGTGGTAATAAAAACCGAGAGAGGCCGACAGTGATCACTGCTCATTTTTGGGGGGCTTGTTCAGATTAAATAGAACAAGATACAAAACATTAAAACATGTTAAAAACACAACAGCCTTAATAAACACAAAGTAGTTTGGATCCGGAAGCAGGGTTCATATGTCATCACTTAGAGACTGGACTATATTTTGAAAAGAAAGAATTTGAAAGGAGTGGCAAAATGCAGGAAATATAAAAGGCCTGCACCATATTTCATAGTAATCGAACTAATAGTTGAAAATTCAGTAGAAGCACATCATAGGAAGACCAAAACAAGTTCTTAAATTTCAGCTTCAGGGAGTGATAACGTTCAGGGAATGTGCCGCCTGTTTGAGTCATATTAAGTGGTAATCAGCTGAAATCATCTGAGCTGGTGATGCCCTACATTCTTTGATTGATGAGCAGTTGAAGGGCATTCGTACTCTGAGGTTAAGGTAGTGATGAGACAGCAGATTGGGATTTAAACAAGAAATTAGGTAATGCTAGCTTAGCATGTGTCAGAAGTCAACGTTGTAGATGCTGAGTGAAACAGATCACCTTTATCTCGCTCTGGACTCCGTGACTAATTTATGGACTTCAATACAGCACTTGGTCAAAGAAATTACATTAAATCACTTTAAATGTCTCACTATGGTTAAGAAGTTACATATTGTTCTTCCTGCAGAGGTACCTGAAATAGCAAATTTTAAAAATAACATAATTTATCAAAAGTCAGTGTGGCCAGTGTCGCCAACTATGGTGATGACACAAAGCTCGTCTTAAATCAACAAGTTATCCCCCTCCTCCTTTCCCAGATCTTCCTTGATCCACAAACTGCAGGAAGTTGAAGTTGGAAGCCCCCCGCCCTTTTTTTCTCGCTAACCCCCCACCGAAGAGCTTCCCTCCAATTTGTTGAATTTCTCAAAATGTTCCGTTTGTTAGGCTGAAAAGAAAATCACAGAAAAATCACCATAAGGGCTGCTTTGCATTTTTAATTAAGAAACTAACATATGAATATATTTGCATATTATTGAGTTGCAGATTAAATCATGCATACATAATTAGCGTGCAGCAGCGCTCGCTTGTTCCTCTCTCTCTCTCTCTCTCTCTCTCTCTCTCCGTGCACTGTGCTTACTGCTTTTTTGGCAAGCTGTGGTTCTGATGGATGCCAGACACACACACACACACACACCTACCTTGTTCAGACTCTCTAACACACACACCCTCTCCAAACACTTTTGGGACTCTGTTTCTCTGCAACTCTCGCTCTCAGTTTGTATTTGGGAGGAAAATTAGCTTCTGATTTTCTCCGTCAGAATTGAGGCCACGTCAGGTTTTTGATCCTGATTACACCAGAGAGAACTCCTTCTTTCTCTCTTCCTTTTGTCACAGAACCGATTTAAAAAGCATCAGTATAGCTTGGTTGCTGTTGTGATTTGGAATGTCACATGATTTATTTTTATTTAAAAATGTAAATCTAATCTGAAAACCCCTTAATTATCATGTGAACCATGCTGGGCAAAAATATCTGAAGTTTTTAATCACTGGATGTGAAAAGTTATGAAAAGACAACTTTACCAAATGCTGAAAAAGCTAAATGTGTGTGCCGTTACTATATTTGTAACACAACTACATTAAAGCTCCTGTTAAAACAGCTCCTCTGGGTTTCAGTCAAGCTGAAACAGAAGATGAGACTTAATGACTTCAGAAGCAGCTAGGCTACAGTTTAGAAGGATTTAGTGATCATCGGGACCTGGCTTCACCCTTACTGATGCGTGCAGCAGCAGCAGTCCAGAAGTCTTACTCTAACCAAATCCAGCTGATTGCCAAATGTAGCTTCCAGTGAATAACGTTAGCAAGCCAAGTATGAAGACACCATTTGTCCAGTATATAGGGGGAATTTGGAGTTACCAGGAGGTGGCTAGCCACTTTCCACTGGTTTAGCTTTAATCTTTTGCAGTGATGTACAGCTGGACTCCAGGACCGTCTGACATCAGTGAGGGGTTTGGTTTGCAGCAAGCACAGCTGGATTGGCTGTGGGGAGAGATGAAACAGGCCTGAAACTTCATTAGATGGAAATTATATGTCATTTAAAATATAGAGGTAGGGGACTGTGAGCAGGTTCTCAGGTTTCAGTGTGTCGGAGCTTCACTTATTAGCGAGGCTCTGACACTACTCTCTGTCTTATGAGAACTCTTTGAGCCTCAGTAATTTACATGTTGAGCTTGCTAATATGTACAATTTTTATATATTTGTATGTAATATATTTGAAGCTTTTAACCATTAGTTATTTTTAATCTCTGGCTCTTTTCCGTAGTGCATCTTTTGCCCTCTCTTCCCTCACCTGCAACTGGAGCCTGGTTCTATTGGAGGTTTTCTCCCGTTAAAGGGAGTTTGTCTTTCCCACTGTCACCAAGTACTTGCTCATGGGGGATTGTCTGATTTTGGGGGGTTTCTCTCTGTTATTGTAGATCATCTTGAGGCGACTGTTGTTGTGATTTGGTGCTATATGAAAAATTAAAACAGAGTTGAGTTGAATAAAATTTAATTTGTCATCATAATGAGGCAGTTTTTAAATGTAAGTAAGCCAGGTATGTGGCTATACTTGAGCCCTGTTTATTTTCACAAACTTAATGAATTGTAGTGATTCTGCAGTATGAACAGGGGGAATATTTCATGTACTGTTGCAATGACTCAAACATCAGTCACTGCTTGAGTCATTGCACCGGACACATCACTGGACTGTTTGAGTTCTTCATTGCAATCTAATGAGCCCCTCTGTTAAATAAAATCATGTGCATCTTGACATAAAAATCATAACACAGGCAAGTGTGGCCATTGTTGCTGAATTGCCGTTGCAGTGTTGCTTCAGCTGTGATCTGATGGATATTTGCATGGAAGCTTGTTGGTTGATGTGACAGACTCTAAGGCCAGCTTAACTTTGCTTTGTTGTCCAGCAAGGGTTGGGCGTCAGTTTGTACATTCATGTCACCTTCTTCCACTCTGTTTACCAGTAGTGAACACAGCATTACAGTACAGTATGCTCCTCTCTTGTATATGTGTGTGTCTGTGGGTTGCTTGTAGGGGATGCACCAATCCCATATTTGGATTAAATCTTTGTAAGATCCTAAATCAGAAAGCTAGATCCAACATTGGCAACGAAGACCTGTTTAGATTGCTTATATGTTGTTCTTATGTTAACCGTATATATGTTATATATATAT
>NW_005187417.1:1621734-1623959 GCF_000239375.1 Pundamilia nyererei
GCGTGCGTGTGTGTGCGTGTGTGTGAGCCACCCGCTCTCAACTCTTCAATCCTGTTGATAACTTTATTGTTTGTAAAGTCCAACCTGCAGAATGAAAAGGCTCAAATCAAAGGCTTGCAGTAGGAGGTGGCTGTATGAGGAGAACAAAGTGCACCATGCTGAGTGTGTGTGTGTGTGTGTGTGTGTGTGTGTGTGTGTGTGTGTGTGTGTGTGTGTGTGTGTGTGTGTGTGTGTGTGTTTAAGAGAGAGAGAGAGTTTATAGACCTTTAGCAATTGCTGCACCATGTGAGGAAGAGAGAGAGAAAATCAAAGGAAAAAAGAAAAAAGATGAAAGTGAAGAAAGAAAAAAAGGAACATAAAAAACGTAAGAAAATTAAAGCCAGAAAATATGGATAACAGGAAGTAATGTAAGAAACGGAAGAAAACCAGAGGAAACAAGAAAATTCAGGAGACAAAAACAGACGTCTAGAGAGGGTGAGAGACATTGAAAGAGACAAAGGATGAGACAGAGAGAAAGAGATTGACAACTGGGGGGTCGCAATTTGAAGGAAAATCCTACCAGCGTGAAATCAGGATGAAATGTGAGATTATAATTCAGTCAGGGATTAACTGTCATCTCACCAGCAAAGAGGCAGGAGGAGGCGAGGAGGAGAACTAAGGAGAAAGATAGGAATAAAAACTGGAGGAGAGAGGAAATGTACAAACACCCAGTAACATTAAATAGTGATCATTTTTTAAAAATGACACTAACAGCATATACCCATACACCCTGACCTCTCTAGATCACCCCACATCCATTTTTTAGCCCCACTGCCCACTAGAAGGGGCTGTCACAATTAAATGCAGATGGACGATCGCTAAGAAATGTATTCTTTTTAATTTATGGTTTTTCAAACAGTCTGCTGTTCAGCTGTGTTATTGTTAAGAAATTTTATCCTCCCCCTCGTCTCACCTCCAGCTCGTTGCAGCAGAAGGCTGCCCCTCTCAGAGTCTGTTTCTGCTGGAGGTTTTTTCCTGTTAAAATTGAGTTTTTCCTTCCCACAGTTGCCAAGTGCTTGCTTATAGAGGGTCAACTGATTGTTGGGATTTTCTCTCTAAAGCATCTATAAAGCGCCTTTTAGATGCACTGTTGTTGTGATTTGGCACTGTATAAATACAATGGAAGTGAATTATTTAACACAAAAGTAATTTAATGTCTCTTACTTGCATTAGAACTTTTCATTTAATTGCACTATTGACTGTATTCCTCTTCATCCTTAATGTGTGTTTATTTTGTATTGATCTTAAGTTAAGCAATTATATGACTCTATCAGACTGCTGAGAAACACTGTGAGTGTATGAGATTGACTCTATATTTTATGATTTACAGAAGATGATTGATTTGTAGGACTTTGACCCAGATGAATGAGGTTTGTTTCCCATAGACCTTGACTTATTTTCATTTATGACTTTGTTTTAGCTAAATTTATTGGACAGAAGAAGGGGATACAGGAAAGAAAGCTTTGTGCAATCAGAATATTACAGTGTATAATAAAACAACAGTACGTGAACCCAACTGGTTCTTGGTCCCCATTCCAAAAACCCTACGAGTGCCCCTGGACATGAGCACCTTTTTTCACATGCACCCAGTATCCTGCAGTGGATTGGCAGGTCTGTTACATGCTTTGATGAGATTGTACATGAATAAATTCTCTTAATCACCAAAGGATTCACAATAAGGGCTACTGACCTATTAGTAGGTTCAGTTTTCCTAGTCTGAAGTATAATTACAGCATGATAACAACTGATACTGACCAATTGCTGGGCTGATAACATTTGAAGGAGGTGGTTTTTTGTTTTGTTTCTCCCTTTCTCTCCCATCTCTCTCACTCCTCCTGTTTTACCTCCTTGTTGCTCCTCTTCTGCTTTTTTCATCCTCCATTATCTCCTTTCTTCTTCACCTGCTCTCTTTTTTCTGTATTCTTCCTTTTCCTTTGCCCCTTTCCGTTTGCTTCTCCACCCTCGTCCCTTCTCTTTGCTTTCCTCTCCTTTACCCCTTCTTTTCTTTTAATCCCTCCTTCTTCTACCTCCCACTCATCCTCCTCTCCATCTTTCCTTTCCATCCTTCTTCATCTCTTGCAGATTTGTTGACCAAGCAAGCGTCAGACAAAATTAAAAATGCTGCCTCTGCTTCTTTCCCCTCAACCGGGTCACGCTTTTTTTGGGTTTTTATACATATATATATA
>NW_005187417.1:1623992-1636948 GCF_000239375.1 Pundamilia nyererei
CTTCTTTTCCTCCCTCCCTTCCTTCATCCCTCCATCTCTCCCTTCATTTCCCATGCAGTCTGGTTGGGTACAATGCTGGGAGCCAGCCAGCGCTGCAGACAGATGGTCCACTTATTAGATGTGCATCAGCCCTCCCTCCCCTTCCTGCAGCTCGCTTTTTAATCAAATTAAAGCTGAAAGAAGAGGAGAGAGGGAGTGGGAGACCGAGGTAGAGTGAGAGTGGGTGAAAGAGGAGGAGAGAGAGAGTTTGGGCGGTCTCTTCCCTTGTTTTGGAGTGTATTATTTGTTTGAATAGGATGGATGATGACGATGTTAATATGAAATTTGGTAGACTGAATCACTATCTGTCCTACGGTTTTGTTGACTGCCTGTAAGCCCCAGCACCCCCACCTTTCCCCCGTGCCTCCATCTCCTGTCGTTCTCTCTTTCTTTCTGTTTTTTTTTAAGGCCCACTCCACCAGTTTTACACATGAAGATCAGTTTACTTGTCAGCATTCGGGCTGCTCAGGCTGCGAAAACAATTGTCCACTGTCATCTCTGGCTCTGGAGGCACCTTGTCAAGTATGGCTAAATAACTGGTGATGTCATTGCTATGTCATTGGGGTTACCTCGACCTGGGCTTGGAAACCATAACGTCTCTTGGGATGAACCAGTGTGGGAATTTTTCACACTGATGAAAAAGTTGCATTATGAGAAATAAGAAATGTAGGAGCCAGTGTTTTTGGACCTTGTCCATCATATCTTGTGTTCTGGATGTTTAGATTTTGACTTTCCCTTATTAATGTTCCAACTTTCCAGAATCATCAGTGTCCTTGTAGATGGGTGGCAAACAAACCTGCATGTTAGTCAGACTTATTTGGAAGAGCAATATCTCGTTAATCTCCGTACCCCTCCTGGTGCAAACGGATTCAGGGTTTGTGAAAGCTTATCAAAACAACGCGATTTAAAGCAACCTGAAACATCACAATCCTTCACGCTCGGCGTTTTGGCAAATGCGGGGGAGTCTGGATATGACATAAACCTTGAATGTCAATCAGACTTACAGTGGTATCACAAAGTTTACCTTTAATTTTCCGGATCCCATCTGACAAGTTTGAATGAAACTCTGTGATCTTGTTGCAAATAAACACAGAAATATTTGTTTGAACACAACTAGAATAAAAAAAAATCCACTTTAAACAATCGCAGCCAGTTGTCTATATTATAAGTAACACTGTGTGCCAGAAAAAAAAATGCACACAATTCATTAACATGAGCAACTTTTAGGTGTTTGTGGCTCCCCCTGTAGGAGCAGTAGAAGCAGAGACTGGACGCTGTTTCATTACAGTCCACCATTTTAGACTTAAAACTCAACATAAAAAACAATCTATTTTAACTGCGCTCATTATGTATCTTGGTATTCTTTCCGTCTGCATCGATGTAGTATCATGACGAAAAAAAAGGAGAATAATAACAAATGCAATATGTTGGATTGGCTGCTAGCGTACTGCCACACTGAGCCTCCTGTCAATCAGACAACTGATGAGTGGGTTAACAATTAATGATGGGAGCAGGTTACCAAAGCAACCTAAACATGCTGTTTATGTAGAAAAAAAGGGGGCAAAACTATATATAGTCAGGCAGCTACAAAGGAGGACCAAAGAAAGCCTTTATTGTATGTGTGGTATAAGAGAATTTTATGTTGAATATATATACAGAGGAGTAAACATTATTATATCAGCCTATAAATGAGATAAGATACACAAAAGCTGTAGAACCAAGTGTGTAGAGGAAATAAGTGGGTAGGAGCAGAAATAGGAGGAAAAGGTAAGAGAGGTAAGGAGAAAGGGTAGGCTAGATGGAAATACGGGAAAGGGTAGGAAAATAAACAGGAGGAGGGTGAAAGAGTGAAGAATAGGGGAAAAGATCAAGAGAAGACAAGCGTATAAAAAGGGAAAATTAGGAAACGAAAGGGAGACAATGAAGGAGATGACAAGAAAAATAAGGGGTGAAAAGAAGAAAGAAGGGTAGGAGAGAAGGAAACACCAGAGAAGAAAGTGAGAGGAAGAGGAATGTAGAAGACAGGTGGAGGAAAAAAGTTGGGTAGAGGAAACCAAGAGAGTAGGAGAGGGGGAGAAAATGGGGAATAAGGGAGGAGACAAGGAAGAGTAAATAAAAAAATAGGAAATGAGAAATGACGAAATTAAAAGAAGGAGATGACAAGAAAACCAAGGCGTTGGGGAAAAGGAGAGGGAAACAGAAGGAAAAATACACAATTGTCACAAGAGGAAACATGGGAATATAAAAGAAATACGACAGGAGGAAACATAAAAAGAGGAAATAAACGGGAGTAGGAAAACCAAGGGGAGAGGAAGAAAAGAAAGGGGTTGGGAAAGAAGAAAATGAAGGAAGAAAGAGGATAAAAGGAAAAGAAAAACATGAGAAAAGGGAAGAGGAAAATTTAGTAAATAGTAAATGAGGGCGAAAAGAATAAGAAGAAGGAAAAAGGAGCCAAGTATGCAAGGGAAGAAGAAAGCTAAATAAACTGAAAATTAGAAAGTGAGAGGAAAGGAGGAAGAAAGCAGGGGATGAGAAAATGGGATAAAGGCCTTAATAAAGAAAAAGAAAAAAAGATGAAAAAATAAAATGGGAGGACATGAGACAGAAGGGTGGACCATCCGAAGGAAATATAATGGCAAAGGAGACAAGGAAGAGGAAACCAGACAGTAATTTAAAGGAGAAGGGAGAGAATAAGGCCTAAGTAGGAGCCAGAGACATAAGGAGATGACAAGGAGAAAAGGCAGCGAGGTAACAATGTAGGAAGCAAGGAGAGGAGAAGGGCAAGAGATTAAAGGAAGGACGAAAATAAGGGGTAAATAAAAGAAAGGAATGATGAGAAGGGAGGGAAAGGGGGAGTGACGAGGAGGAGTGTGTTGAAAGAAGCGCGCGGTCTGGATGCGATGGAAAAAGTGAATATTCGGTTCAGTTCAAAGGCACGCGGCGAGCTGAAGCTGCGCAAGGGAGGGAGGGAGGGACGGAGGGGAGGAGGGAGAGGGAAGGATGGCTTCCAGATTTAGTGTGGAAAGTTAAAAGAGTGTCTGCGACCGCGCGCGTGTCCGCGAGGGTCAGTGCGCGCTTATACGCCACATTTCAACCTCGCTCTCGATTTCTCTTTTTTTCCCAGTACATTTTCCCTGCGCGCGCTTTATACGTGTGCGCGTGTGAGGGAGAAGGGGAGGGGCACTTCTCTACCTCCATATCTCTCTCTCTCTCTCTCTCTGCCTACTTTGCATATTCCGCGTGCCTCGGCTTGGCCATATGGGAAAATGCAACTGAAGGAATTGTCGGCGGAGAAAAAAACGCGCAGGCAGGAGCACGCGAGCAGGAGCGGCGAGAGTTTGAGATCATAACAAGCCCAGGAAAAGTTCACGTAGAAGAAGAAGAAGAAGCAAACAGGAGAAAGGTGGAGAAGACAAAACGAGCAGGGGCGGGGGGAGCTTAGGCTGAAAGAAACAGCAACAACATAAAAAAAAAACAGAGAGGCACGCGGAAACAGAGAGAGAGCGCGAGGAAAGGGAGAAATAAAAGAGTTTCTTCTTCTTCTTTCTGTGGAGGAGAGGAACGATGTATTGTGCGTACACCATCCCCGGGATGACAGGCAGCTCACTCATGTACTACTACAACGGCAAAGCGGTAAGACAGACCCCCTCCATCAGTTCTCTTTTTTTTATTATTATCATTATTCCCCCCCTGTCTCCCGCGAGGGTTTGGGAGTCAGACGTGGAAACAGTCCGCGCGCGTGTGTTCGAGAGTGTGTGTGTGTGTGTGTGTGTGTGTGTGTGTGTGTGTGTGTGTGTGTGTGTGTGTGTGTGTGTGTGTGAAAGAGAGAGAGAGAGAAGGAGGTGCAGAGAGAGAGGAGGTGTGAAGGTGAAGAGCGTCGCTTTTTTTACGCAGTAACTTAGCACAGTCGATCCGTTTGAAACGTGAACTGACTGTAAGATCACTGTGTCCGAGTGCCGGGGTTTATTTTGGGGGAATCAGACAGCGGTGGGTGCTGAGAAGAAAAAAAAAAAAAAAAACAGTGTGTGTGAGTGTTTAGCGGTGAAGGTGACAGCTGTGTATGGTGCCGTGGAGTGTTTCAGCCAGACTCTTCTAAAAAGTGTGTGTACGTGTCAGAAAAGTAATATTAAAAATACAAACTGAAAAAATAGTCCCAAATCTTTTTTCTCTCTTTCAAACGGGCGCTTTAAAAGTCAGCTTGAAATAATCCGCCATGCAGCTTTTTGCTCCCATTTTTTTAATGAAACAAAATAAGAGCGTCATTACTGAATTGAATTGATGCTTTTGTCGCTGTCAAGCGGAGTGACACACTTGTGGTTTTTGGGGTTTGTTTGGTTGCGTGTGTGTGTGTGCGTGTGTGTGCAATTCAGGAAGCTTTTCTAATTCAGCCCCAAACTGCTTAAAAGTGCCGCTTTTATTTGTCAAAACGTGGCCTCTCTGTGAACACACTCACAACCAAGTAAAATACATTTAAAGGAAACCTGAAAATGAATTCTCCTGAATTTAATTTAACATAAAAAAATCTGTGTTATTTATCTACTGGTTTTCATTAAAACAAAATAATTGAAGTGGACCAAAAAATAAGGTTTACCTAGCTGGATTTCTCTGTTAGTTTTTATTTAAAAGTGTAATACATTTAAAAATACTAATAGTGGCTTTCTGTCTAAAATGAAAGCCAAACCACCTCCGCAAGAGCCTGTCTGACCTCTCATGAACCTGTCTGTCTCTCAATAACCCCTCACCTGTAAAACACTAGTAACAGGGTGACATGATTTAGAGAGGAGGTGTAGTGGTGTAAAGAGAAATGAAGGTGAATGAATTTCACAAGTTTTCTCATGTTTTAAAAAAAAAGGCAGGAATGTGTGCAAGCTGCAGGTGCGAATGAAGACGGACGACTGGGATTTCCTACAGATCCACCTGTCAGTGAAGTGTCTGTCTCAGTCTAACTGCTGCTTCAGATCAAAGAAGAAGAAAATGAAGAAAAACCCTTTAAAAAGAAATCTGTGATCACCATTTTATGTTTGTTTTTTTAAATCATATTAGATGTGATGCATTTTTTTTTAAATTCAGTAGGTGTGATCTTGGCTTTATAAGAATATGATTTCTCTGAATATGTCCCCAGAAATTACATTTACTGCAAAACAGGAAGATTTGTAATAATTGCTTTTTTTTAGTGTAAGTAATTTATTTTTTTGGTTGCGAAACATTCAATTAAAGGTGTATTTTTTTTATTTTTAATGTAATTTGCAAGACCTTTGTTATCATCACATTTTATTAATTCACATAGGTTAATTCAAATTGAGTTTAACACATCTTTTGGTTTTATATATTTATTGTTTAGGTGCAAAAAAGATACAGAAAATCCATTTTTTAAAATGTGAGATCACTGTCATTTCTGCTGAGTTGTTTTCAAATAGAGCTTCTGTTGTTTGAGCAGACCCTCACCAACAGTCGCTCTCTGTCTTCTCGGCGCCTGTCGGGTCTCCGGCCTTCATCTGGCCGCCGGCCGCATCGGTCCCGCACGCTGTCAAACATTGACTGCGTGCCGTTTTGTACCTGCTCTCTCGCTGTAGCTCAGGGCCTTCTTTGTATCTCTTCAGTTCGGCGATGCCACAGGCCCGGCATGGCACCGGCGCTTTGTTTGGCGGCTGGCTGCTGGATGGCACATTGTGCCGATGGTCTTGATCCGGTGCCAAGCTGCTTTCTGTCTTCACTTTAACCCCCCTGTCTCTCTCTCACTCTGTCTCTCTGTGTCTGTGTCACAGCTTGTTTGCACCCCCTGTCCGCTGGCATAAAGAGAAAACACACAAACAAGGCAATCGGTGCAAAAAAAATAAAGAAAATCATGTTTTTTGGGGTCCAGGTTTGGTGATCATGTGGTTGTAAGGGAGCACAGGCAAGCCGGTGTGTTACGGAGGTGGAAAAGTGGAGCATGAAGGGGGGAAACCTGGGGCAGGCTGGTTGGGGTTTGAACGAAGAGGCAGAAAAGACTCGGACAGCAGTGAGGCTCAGCCCGGCAAGACCATACAGTGCAGGGGCTGAATCAGGGCTTTGGTTTAGGGGGAGAGAGGGTGCGTGTATGTGTGGGAGGTGGGGAGGAGAGGAGGAGGAGGAGGGTGAGAGCCGAGGCCCGAGCTTCGAAGAGCGGCTGTCGGCTCGCTAACTTAAGCTCCAGCAGCTTAATGAGGTAGCAGAAAGCTCGACTAAAAACAAAAGGCCTCATTTAAAGGCGGCCTGGCCAGCCGGCTATTGTTATGCTAACACAGCATTTGAATATTCAGTAAGTTTTAATTAGGAGTCCTGAAACAGTCTGCCAAAATCCTGCAGTCCGCTCTCAGTGTGCAGCTCCAGGAAACACACACTTTAAGCACTTTAAACTGACAATTCTGCTCGTCTCCGTTTTATTTAGCATTCACAGCTTTTCCGGGACTAAAAGGAATGAATTAGTAAAATGAATTTAGAGTGTTTTTGTGCACATGCGCACACATTTTTCTAAGGCAAAATATTTCTCTCTACACAATTTAAAATAAGGTGAAAACAGGTAAATGTATTTTTTAAATAGATTCCAAGTTTTAGTTATATGAAAGAATTTCACATTCAAAAAAGAGAAAGATTTACAATTCCACAGCAAAAGCATTTTAATTTGAAATTTTCTCTATGAAAGAGCTTAACAATCGCAGCCAGTCAAGAGGTCGTCAGACATGGCTGCTAAAAATGCCCGTTTTCACAGAGGACATCGATCTCATTTTCTTGCTGAATGTTTCATTCATTTTAAATGTTTCTTTGTAATAAAAATCCAGTTTCATGAATCAAAACCAAAATAATTTTAATGATGGCCATTTAAGGATATTTATAGTTATGTAACATTCGTGTTATCGAATCTGCTTTGAAGCACAGATACAGTGTAAAACATCCTCTGTTTTAAAACAAATAAAAAGCATTTCTTAACTTTTTTTCATACGTGAACGACATGAGTTCGTGATTGTTCCCTGTGTATGTAAATATATATATATCTATATACATCTATATATAGATATATATGTAGATATATATACATATATCTACATATATGTGTGTATGTGTGTGTGTGTGTACACATGAGGACATAGTACATAGTAAAAGCAATAGCACTTGTGTGTGTGGACATCCTGTGTGCTCAGTAGGCTGGAATTAGAGCGCAGCGTGTTATGCAATTATAACTTTATAAATAGACACATTGTGAGTGTGTGTCTTTGTATGTGTGTGCGGGCCTCTGTCTCCATCTGCTTCAGTAGTTGTGTATGAAGAAGTCACAAAAGCTGATTTTTACTCTGCATATGTATGTTCATGTGGCTAAAGTCTCATTTTCCTCTTCCATGTGTGTTTATCGTCAGGGTGTTTTCAGATTCCTTTTTCTTTTCTTTTCTTTTTAAACACCTGAAAATTAAATAAATAAATAAATAAACGTGTGCATCTGCATTTTCCTTTTTAAATCAGCTTTACCTTTCATACACCATCCCTGAACTTTTTTTTTTTTTTTGCACCACTAATGCATTTGTGCTTAAAAACGTAAAGATGTGAGCGCATGTCGACGTAAGCCCTGGCCTGGGTCATTTAGTTTTTCTTCCAGCGAGTGAGTGTGTGTGTGCACGCTCTCCAGTTGGTTAAAGCCCGCCACACCGTTCAGGCTTAAACTTAATCCTTCTGCATCAGATTATCTGACACTGATGCTGCTGATACACTCACTCATGTACAAACCACTGCTGACTCACACACACACACACACACACACACACACACACACACACACACACACTGCTGTCTTGCATGTATAAAAACTATAAAAATATCTGTTTTTGATTACACATAAGGTCCCGTAAAAAAGGACAATTCCTTTGGTGATGTGTTTACTGACCTGACTTTATGAAGACGTGTGCGACACTTCTGAGCACACCTTTGTAGTTGCTGTAATTTTTAGGTGTTTGTGTTCCAGTCACACATAAACCATGTTTATTTATTTAAGCATTTATTATTATGATGATAATATATCAGCTATCCATCACAAATATGGCTTTTCTGAGAAAATATAGGAGATTTTACCTCATTGTAAAGATACTATTAAGAAAAAAGTGAAACATGATTTAAAATTTTTATTTTCTTTGTTTAAAAAAGTCTCTTTAGTTGATGATGACAATTTTCTGGCTCTTTTTTTTGTGCATTTTTCATCTTTTTGGGGCACTTTATCTCTTTACCCTACATCCACTTTATGTTTTATGGGTGTGTTTCCTAATTCAAATATTTAGCGTAGAAAAAGGAGACCTCTTACTCTTTCTCATTTCTGCTCCTCATTACTAATGTAAGGGGAGGGGTAATTAGGAGGTTGTTAATGATGTCATAGTCGTCACATGCTTGAAATATAAATGTTAGATTGGCTGCTGATGCAGTGGTGATAATGAGACTTGTTTAATATGGCATAAAGGTTCATTTTTATATCCTCACTTTGTCTATGTGTGTGTGAAAAGGCTGTGTTTTGGATATTTTTTTTAAATGGACTTTGGTACATTCTGGTTCACTTGCTGCAAGTATTAGACGTAGGTGCATATTTACTCTTCCTATCTATGTAGGTTTTTAGTGTGTGGTTTCAGGTCAGTGGGGGTTAATGAGCTTCAGTCTGTGTCATATTAAAAAGTGGCTGTGGGATTTAAATGATGCGTGATGTTATTGGGTTTGAGAGGTTAAAAAAAAGAAATCACGCAGAGTCAAGTTTGTTTTATTATTCCCCACTTTTTTAAATGGCTTTTTGGCTTTTTGTTTACCTGCCATGAAACGCAGCATGCAGCCTATAGAAGGAAGCGAGGCTTGAGCATCAATAACATGTGGCCCTCTCTGAGGCTTGTGCAGGTGTAAATTAACTCACAAAAATGGAGAACTTTTGAAGAGAGATGAGCTCTTATCCACACAGACTTGAACAGACGTGCCTTTATAAGGACTTGGCTTGTGTCACGCTTGAATTCGGCTCTTGTCCAGCTTTAAATGTCTCGGTATTTATTTCGACATTTTCTGCAGGGGGCCTCTCTTGGCTACCGAGACTAAATCACAGGTGGGATATATGTGTATTATCACATGCTCACATACATTATTGTGCACACTTAATTGGATCAACTACTTATACCACCGCATGCAAATACTATCAGACGAAATCTGTGCTGTAATTCAAACAAAAACACAAACTCATTCAGTAAATTCAGAATAAGCCAGAGCTAGTAATCACATGACTCTTCATCTAATATTTCTCTCATATGCGTGCATATTTGACCCTTCATAAAGCATCGCCATGAACTTTTTGATGCGCCTAGATGCAACTGAAATCCAAATGAGCACATGCTCTGCTGTGTTTCATTGATGGTATGCGGGTTTTGTAATGGAGACTGGTCAGTTTTTCTCTCGCTGTCTTTTTAAACCCTTGACTGTAATGTGCAAGGTCGCAGCTGCCAAAATAATGTGCATGCATGTCCACACACGCAAACAGTGAGTCATCAGTGTGTGTGTGTCCCACATGGGAAGCTGGACTGTAGCAGAGCAGAATCAGTCGGCATTCTTTGGATAGCTGGGAATTTCCACCCCGACCTGTCCATGGGAAGAGAAGCCACATGCTCTCTGAGTTGCAGGTTTGATTCCCGGTGTCTGACTGAGCGGCTGCCAGCGCTATCAAACCTCCGGACATCAAGGTGGTCAGCTGGCAGATGGTAGTTTTCCACACAGGCTGTCAAAGGCCTTCTTAGCTGTGCATACGTTGACTGGCAGCCGTATTCGGAGGTAGAGAGACCTTGGCAGCAGTGCCAGTGACCTGCTGATTGGGTATCTTCAGTGAACATCACTTCTGTCCTGAGCTTTTTAGTTATTGTATCTCATTGGTGTAAAAAACACACTTGGATGCATTTAATATGAACCTGCTGAAGCAAATGCTCAAATCAAGCACAACATTTGCTAATCTGCCCACTCTCTTTTAGGCTTCGGCTTGTGTGATGATGGGTTGAAGAACGAGAAGCTGCAGATTTGCACAGTTTGCGTGTAAAATTCAGCAAATAGATTCAACTCAGTTTTTGGATTTTAGATTGATTTTGTGATCTTTGTGTCTGATTATTGTGAGTGAATGCTTGTTTTATGATGCAGTATCCCAAATCAGGGCTCATATAAGCATGATAAGTGATGAGGGGCAAAATGATGTAAAAACAAACAGCAGATAAATTTAATTAGGCTGCTCTTTAAAATATAGTGCTTTGCTATGGATTATTTAACAGTATAAACAATGGGATTATTATAACTATTTGCCAATAATTATAATAATCCTTAAAGTAATTGCTGCTGTATATCTAAATTGCTAATTATCTATTTTGTATCCACTTATTTTAATCTTTAAACTATTACTTGGACAAAGAAAATCTCATAAATGTCACAGTGTGGATTCTGGGTAACTGTTATTTTATTTCTTACTGTATGCTGTTTTTTTCCACAAGTTGATTAATTCACCAAATAATCAGCAGATTTATCTGGAGGTAAAATAATCATTTCCTTTATAAAAATGTTTTAAAAAGCTGATAAAACAGTCACAGGGCCATTGTTCTGTGCTAAGCACTTTTAGTGCTTCAGTAGTGAAGGACTTTCACATAGTAGTATGAAGATCTGAAGAGTCCTGGTTAGAGGCCATTTTTGGCTTGGTTTGAATGAACACAAAAATTGGAGCCTCACTTTTCTATTTGTGGCCCCTTAAAAAACATACTTAATATATGTAGTTGTGGAATTTCTCTCTAGTCACATGCAGGGTGGTTTGTGAAGTTGAAAGAAAGACATTTATAGATCCTGAAATTCCCCCATCCTTTTTTTCCCCCTTTTTTTGAGTGCGTTGGAAGAAGTAACGCTGTGGTTGTATCTCAGGATTTATTCAGCGCTTTGGCTTCTGTTTTTACTCGCTCAGCTTCAATTTCATAAAACATAACAAAAGCCCAGCTGGGGTTTTATGTCCTGCTCTGCTGTAAAACACTGTCTGTGTTACATTATCACCGCACAGCGTAGCTCTTAATTTCTCACTTCTCCGTGCTGCGTTTTTCAATCCTGCGTGGTTCCTCGGTGATCAGGAGTATTTGGTTTCCCCGCTCTGTGGCTGCTCAGACCTGCACTCCTGTCACTGTTAGCTGGAAACACTGGTGATTTTCAATGGCTGATTTTCAGTTTCAGTGTGTGTGTCTGTGTGTGTGTATGCACTAAAGCCTGTTCTCATATATACTAAGCTCAAGCTTGACAGGAGAAATGCAAGCTTAAGTAAGTTAACATTTTTGGCCAGAGAATAAAGCAAAGCTGTGTGTGTATGAGACACCGCTTTAAACCAGGGCTGACACAAACAGACAGACACAAACACACACACACACACACAAAATCTACCCAGTCTTCATTATCAAAAAGAAAAGTGGGTCTGTTGTCGTTTTGTTAAAGCGTGTGTGTGTGTTTTAGTGGGTCAGTCATGCTGTGGTGAGCTGTTAGGGAGGCTGCATGGACTCGCTGATAAACACTGGACAGCTGTCATACTTTAAACAACAAGACAACAAAACTGTAGCACAATGCAGCTCGGCAGTTAACGCAGCACCGCAGCTCACACATTTTGTGTGAGGACCACAGAATTCAGCATTCGGTCAGAGAGACGGACGACTGTTTTTGTTTCTTTGACGCTGGCGGGCCTTAAACGGTGTCTTCAGGTGCCTATTGTAGCATTCACATTTTCATAAAAGAGAGAGCTCAGAGTTCAAGACTGTCAGAGCACATAATGGTTGTGTTTTACTTTTGTTATTCTTTACTCTCATTTTGTTGTCACTTCTCCTTTTTTCTGACACTGAAACACGGCAGCTGCTAAATAATTTGTGAGAAGCACTGATTCTTTTTGTGACTGCAGGACCTAAATTATTTTAATGCATGTTTCCATCCTCTCCTCTCAACATACAACATCACAAGTCTTAAATATTTAACTCTCCTCCACATTAACTGAGTAGTTTCCCAACCATAGTGTTGTCAGTAGCATGTCTGCCTGCACTTGAAAAAGATCAAATGCCTTCAGTTCTGCTTCTTTTGTTTGGTTAGAGTCGCATTGAGCAAGACACTAACTCTAAACCATAAAGGTTTGGCTTGTGGCAGAGCCAGTGGGCGGGCCTTGACTCCCCTAGCCAACTCACAAAACTGATGGCACGGGCCATTAGGGGGCACGCTCATAGAACTAGAGTTACATGCAGTAACTGCTGTTATTCATTGGAACTTTATTTGTGTGCAAGAAGCATTTCTTTATGACTGGTTTTCCCACGCAAACACATATTAACAACACAGCCATCAATTTAAATTGTAGCTGCATTTAATTTATTAAAAAATAAAATGGCTAGCATTGCAGGTTTTTTTCAGCCAGCTAAAAGGCTACTTAAAATCAACTACACCGTCCTTTTCCAACCCCTTTTTTAAATGCTGGTATCAGCAAATTCAGCTCCATCAGCAACTCAAACCCAAACAAACGTCTTTCTTTTAACTGAAAGTCTCCTGCTTATTATGATCTAAGTCGATATCTCGCACTGAGTAATGTTGCATATGCTAAAATAATTGTGAGCTTTATGAACCTGAGCAATGGAGCGATTTTCTGACCTGGTCTCAGCACCATCTCCCTGTCATGCAAGACCACAAATGAGTCATTCATTTGGTTTCAGATGTCTTTTAAATGACTCTTTGGTATCAGAACTTTAGAGGTTATTGTATGTGTGGAAAAATCCACACATACAATACCTCAACCCCTGAAGTGTTGGTGCCTAGCTGCATGCTAGATTGAGAAAAAGCAATGTGTTGGTTTTTATTTCTTAAGAGGAAAGTGTCTTTTTTTCTGTTGAAGAAGCCAAGTGTCTGTGCAGAGC
>NW_005187417.1:1636968-1646819 GCF_000239375.1 Pundamilia nyererei
CTCTCACACACACACACACACACACACACACACACACACACACACACACACACACACACACACACACTGGGGCATTGTAGTGATTGTCAATATGCCACACTGAGAGGGCCGTTGGTTTGATGCCCGTTCTGTCCCTTGCTGGCACTGCCAGGCTGCATGCAAATAGGTCACACACACACACAAACACACACACAATAAGAAAGCCTACAATTTGAAGCTGTCACTGCATTAACATTTGGTTCTGTATCATCTAAACAAACAGCTGAAGCTCTTTATTCTATTAACTTAAAAATAATGATATTGCCTATCTCTATCAGATAGGTGTCATCTGGTAGACATTAAGCTGTCTTCAGTCTTCTGTTTTATGCTGCTGTTCATATTCAGTTTCATCTCTAGCCAGCTCCACTGTGCACACACACACACACACACACACACACTCACAGAGAGAAACCTGTGCACACATTTCATCAATGGCCAGCTTCCATACAGTCCTTGCTTTCAAAAACTGAGCCTCTACCTGATCGAAAGAAGAAAGAAAGAATGAAGGAAAAGCAACAAGGAGGAATGATTCAAAGACAACAAAGAGGAATAAAGGGCGACATAAAGAAAGAACAAACAGAAAAGAATCCTGCAGCTCTGCAGTGCTGAAGTAATCAGCTCTTTGATCTGGCTCCTTTATTATTCCAGTGTGGGCCAAATAATGCAGTCCTGATTGTGTTGTTGGCAACCAGCGAGCTTCCATATGTTGGCTATTAGAGGCTCTTACCGGCTGCGTTCTCCACACTGCTGCTGAAAATGGCTTCTTCACTGATGGTTTTTGTGGGCCGCAGGTTCATGTTATATTTAAATTCATTAATTTGATTCCCTATGATTATTTCGGTGCGTGATTCTCTAGATTGTACCTAAACACAACCAGTATATACAGTTTCTGAATTACCACATTCATATATGCTTGATATGTTTGATTAGCTGATAGAAAAAGATACAATATATTTCATCTTAAATTATATAATAATCAAAGTAGCACCGACTCCAGCCTTGGCATTAGGCATCGTGTTACGTATGTACCCCTCAGATTCGAGGGCTTTTCATTGTTTGATTCTCAATGTTACCCCATCGTTTTGCTAGCAAACCAACACAGGATATTAGTGACCCTTACTTTATTTGATTACGTCATATCTTTGTCTGATTTTTCACTTCTGTGTTGCTCATAGTTGGAAACAGGCAGGCTGTAATTGTGCTTTGGATTAAATAAAAATGGTGCAATTGGTATGATCATGATCTTGTATCTTGCTGTTTACCATTTCCCCCTTCTGAGTTTCTTCTCCAGCACAAGTTAGTTAACATCCAACAATTTAACAATTTACCAGATAAGCTTCACTGTGAGAAGTCTTGAAGTCATGACTATTAGAGCATAAGGAGGCTTTAAGACAACCTTGATATTTAGTTGGAATGTTTTGATAAAGTACAATATGAAGAAGCATTGCTGTATAAGTATTATTTGGAATATTTTTCTTTATCGAGGACTTAAAGCCTGTTTTTAGCTGGCCCTTCACATCTAACAGGTCACAGCTGACCGATCTTTGGATAGATGTTAAAAATGACTGCCCACTCCCCAGAGAATGAGCCATTTAAATGATATTGATGCCATGACCTTTCCACTAGAACCACCATTAACAGGAACTTGCTCTGCTGTCAGTGCTGACTAAGAATAGCTAAATCATGAGTGTGTTTTGTCCAGCGCTGCGTGGCTGTAATTTTCCATTATTTCTTTAGCCCCAGACAGACTGATAAATAAGACGACTCTGAGCCGACATGGGTTTAAAGGCCTCCGTGGAAACAGGACCAGAGTGCAGTGAGTCAGTCCACACAGGAGGCCAGGACTCTAATCCCTATTAACATTTTTATGGATCACCAGGCTGAGCAGGATCAGAATCAGATGTTCAGAGGAACCATCCACTTCGTTTGAAGCAAGTAAGGAGCGCTTGATTTAAACTGTCAGGCTCTTGGAAGCCATAAAATCGCTGCAGAAAGTAGAGCACTGAGCGGTCTGCATCCTTGGGCTTCTATTGACCGATTTAATGTTTCTCTTTTCTCTCAAATATTTTCTACATCAGCTTTAATGTCCTCTTTTTGGGGGGAGGGGCTTTGAACTGGGATCAAATAGAAGTAAAGTAGTTTGAAACTGTTGGATTCTGATAAATCTTTGCAGAGAAGGATGTACAAATTTAGATCAGATGACATAAGTTCAGAAAACGTTTTCCATTAACTGACTGTACCACCGGTGGGACGCTGAGGTCTTCTTTTAGCTACATTTTGCATACTGTGTGTTGTGTTTGATTATTTCCAACTTGTGTTTTTTAACACTCTTAATTAGATTTTAAAGTCTGCATTCTTTGTAGGTTATTTGCTATTACGCAAAACAACCCATCTGTGTGGAAAGCACAGGCTTATCTTCCGTGATCCGTTCAACACAAACTTGCTGTCATAGTTGATTTATCATTATTTTTTGTAGACTTAGCAAACATGAGGAAACATTCAAATAGATCTTAAGCAAATTTCTGAACTATCAGAAATCAAGCCCAGCAGAAATGCCTTTAAAGTTAGTCCTCATCATGGTATCAAGATGAAAAGATCCAGCGATGTAACTCTAATGGCTGCACAGCCTCTCTCTGCATGAAGAGGTCATGGGTTAAAATCCCCGTAGCCCCGAATGATGACGATGAAGGATTAAGTGTGTTAATGTAGCTGTTTAGTGCTTCAGTGCTCTCGCTCGCTCAAACTGTTGCTGCTTTTACTGTAAATTTATAATGTTGGGGAAAATAAACAGCAAAACAGGTGTATTTTACAGATTTTGAGCACGCTCTGACTCCGAGACAGACATGTTTTTTATTTGGATGATTAAAAATTAAAATGACTCTCTGACCCTAAAGATCTACACCAGAAGTCAAAGCTCACTCAGTTGTTTTAAAAAGCGATGATGCCGTCTGCAAAATGTAAATGAGCCAAAACGAAGTAACTGAGAAATTAAAGGCACTTTCAGTTGGCCTCATCTGTGTCACCAATGGTCTACATTACAAATCTAAATGTTACAAAGTATCTTTTACGTTGTCTTTAGCCATTAACTTGTCTTGAAAATAGTCTTGAAAACCGAAATCACAAACATCTGTTCTGCTTTTTCATTTTTCATAACCTGGTTTTGTTCTGCTACACTATGGTGGGCTTTTTATCAGGAACATGGTCTGCTTGTTTAGAATAAACTACTACGGCTTGTTTTTTCTCTAATACATTACCCGCTATGTTTGTCTTTACTTCATGAACGGCACTTTGATTTTCTCTTATACAGTAAGCTTAAATGGCCTTTTTTATAATAAAGTTTTCACTTGAACCTTCAAAGCTACACTTTAATATACAGTAAATGTTTAGTTTTAGCTACATTCTATTTTTGCCTGATGGATTTAATTCAGCTTTATAAGCTACACTTTAATTGCAACATACTACATTTAAACTTTAAAATTTATTGTAATTTTTTTCCCCTCTCATGAACTACTTATTGTTTTTTGCTGCATTTTAACTGCATTAAAACTGTTCTTTGAAAGTTGAAACTTTGTTCTGTTTGATAAAACCAACCAAGTTTTGCTTTTTACCTGATAAAGTGTAATTTAGTTTTATCTACAAACTATGCATTTTTAATTTTGCTTTCATGTAACAAGCTACAGTTTCCTTTTAGCTATTTTAACTATCCTTTAATTTTCCTCCTGTAATAAACTACAGTCTGGTTTTATCTGGTTGGTTACATGTGGCAGTGAAGAGTTCTGTATATTTGTGAAAGGCTCGACGTGAATCAGCAGGTAAATAGATTTTTCCTGCGGCAGCCATCTTAAGCGGTCGGTTTGGTTTGGAGCGTGCGCCCAGTCCTCTGGTTACCATGTTACGCCGAGATGAGACCTTGATGCCCGTCGCCAGCTTGCATCACCATAGCAACGGGATCGCTGTGACCCAGCATCCCACCAGCAGCCGTGCTTGCTGCACCCAACTCTCCGTCTGCACCCTCTTCAATAATTAACATGCCACGGAAGCCATCTTAGCTTTTGGCTCGGTTTAGGTGCCTGCCGGCGCGTTGCCTCAGTGACGTTGGTCGTCTTGTAACGCTCCAACTTGCAGACTTGGAATCCGCAAATCTGAATAAAATTGCATGGCAGCCATCTTAGAGGAGGTGAAGGAGACGGTGAACACACACACACCAGACCCAATTTACCCACATGCATTTGTAAATCATCTGAACACAAACCAGTCCTGTTTTAAGAGGGGAACTCTTCTGTTGCTCTACATCTGTCTGTATTTTGCAACAGACTTTGTTGTTTACAGACACTGGACGTCCCGTGTGTGTCCACACATGTGTTGAGCTCATGACCTTTACGGCTGTATGTGTCATGAGTTTAATTTATTTACACAATGATTATTTATTTATGAAGCTTTAGTTGCAGGAACAGGTTCACAGTGTGGATGGACGCCAGGTTACGAAAGACCAAACAAAAAAATTGCAAAAGCTAAACACGAAATAGAAATGGAATTTAAAGCAAGTGAAGGGGGAAAAAATTACATTGCAGGAAAAAAATTAAAATACAATTGAAAACAGCAGAGAAAGAAGAGTGACTGACAGCACGATCAGAGCAGCGACCGTGTGTGTCCGTGTGTGTACAGTCACATACACACACGCTTGCTGCCTCCTACACACTTGTTCTCACCCTGACAGCTTGGCTGCTGTGGAGAGCAGAGGTCTTATTGGCTGCGTGCCCTGTAACGGGCATTTTGATTGGCTGTCGGGCTGGCTGCCACCGTGCCAGCTGAGAGAACACATTTGTATGTGCTTGTGTGATGAGTGTGTTTGTCATGGTGGGAGCAAACAACCAATGACAATTTTCACTCCTATCTACGTCTCTTTTTCCTCGCTCTTTCCTTTTGTTTTTGTTTTTTTTAATGAAGAGTTTTTGACCTGTTTTGACCTTTTTTTTTCTCCTACATCTTTTTTATGTGACTATCATCACAGAGCAGTGGTTTTAAGCCTGGGGTTTGATAGAGCTGAGGGGTAAAATGTATTCCCATTAAAGCTAAAATTCCATCGATATGATACGTGAACCGAGCAATCCAGAAGGATGTCTGCATCTGGATAAATTTTGATATATTCTTCTTATTTCACTTTGAGAAGTATTTGTGAAAATGGGTTACAAAGTTTCTAATTTGCTCCAGTTTGATCTTCCTAAAAAAGTATTACAGATCCAGGTTCAGACACGACAAGAGAGTCTTCTCTAAACAGTCGTATAACTCCTTTGGCTGATGTTTCTGTTGGGGTTTTTCTGATAATATGCCGTAAACTTAAATCCTTAAAATATAAAGCATTCTGAACACCATGAAGCAAGGTTTTGTTCAAGTACTCCTACGACTCATGAGGAGCTGGATTTTTCCCCGCAGTGACGAGACAGACGGAAAACAAAGATAATTCCAAAAATGGTGATTCACTATCTGCGCCCAAAAAGTCAGTGCATGGAAAATAACACAGAACTGGGGGGGTTGAATGATTAGGTGACTAGGAATCAGTGGTAGATGAAATCCTTGTAGACTCAGTAATGGTGGACATTAAAGAGACAAAAACCACATCTCTAGGTCACTTTTATCCATCGGTTCTTTTGTACCACTGGGTTCAACAAAAGTACTTCTTGGGACTCACGTTTAGACGAAATGCAGGTATACCCCGATTTAAATGGCTTGCTGGCTCTGAATATCTTCTGACGACAAGACTGCCTACTAGGGGTTGTCATATCATGATTTCTGTTTGATATAAAATTGTCATATCACAATATCATTGCTATAACAACGCCATGCTCCCGCTAAAAGTGGAAATGAAACTCGTATTTGGCGACTCAAGGCAAAAACACTGTTGAGTCTGTCAGGCTTCAAACGAGGGGATGCTAGCAGCTAGTGATGTGCAGCCCAAATGTAAACAAATGACTCCATAGAGAGCCGCCATACTCGCTAGTTGCTCGCCGTATAACAGGAAGAGCAAATGGTGGATGGAAATTACTCCTGTGGTTAAATTGTGGAAAAGCAGGACTTTCATAAAGCTCAACAACAACACCCCAGAAAGAAAATATTTTTTAGTTTATTGTGTGACTGAATTATGCAGGCTCTCAATGAGATACAACACAGTAGGTATTGTAAAATAAGCTATTGTTAAGTATTGCTAATTTAAAGCTACCTAGCCTTCTTTTATGCTTACATTTTTCTTATGATGTGTCACTGCTATTGTTCTATAATGCTGCTGTTACATTACAATGTAGCTCATACATTGTTTCAGTAGATTCATACTTGAAATGTGTCATCAATGCCAGTAGCTCATTGGAAAAGAAGGATGAACACACTGATGACATTTTTTTCTATATTGTCAATTTGTCAGAAATATCATCATCTCAAACATATCTTGACACGTCATCATATAATTTTGAGGCTATATCGCCCACCCCACAGACAACCCACTATGCTGAGTCCCAGACAGTTAATTAGATTAATTAATTGTGTTTGACTGTAAAAGTGTCAGTTGTGGTTAGGATAGTAAATACTGAACTTAACATGCTATGTATTTATTTATTTGCTTTAAAGTGACCAACACAAGAGAAAAAATACTTGATTGTTGAAGAAGCATTTGAGTCTGGTCAAAGTCTGCCCTTGAGAACTAACAGGGTATCTGCAGTAACGCTGCACAATGATTGTTTTTCCAACTACAAACTGCAAGAGACGAGTGATGGCGTCCTCTCCTGTCTATGCTCAAATTTATTACAAAAGTGGATATCTCAGTATAGTATAGTATAGTATTTATTTATTGTCATTGTCAAGAACAATGAAATCTGTGCTAAAATGTAAGCACTTAGTTTTTACCCCACATAGCTGTAAGGCATAATGGGATTTTTTTCAGTGCATGCTTTCAAACTTAGAAAACATGACTTTTATTTCTTCTTGGCTGTGTTACCCAGTCAGGGTAATGAGGTGAGAGCAGTTGTGGCTCGGGAGGTGGAGTAGGTTAATCGCGCTGAGGCCAAATGTAAAGTGCTTTTGGGTAATAAAGCTAGAAATAAACACAATCCTTGGATCCTTTAGGGACAAGTGCTGCTGTTTTGGATTCTGGACAGTCCAGGAATTAAACCGGCAGCCTTTCCCAAGTGTACAACTTCAAGATGTTTAATGGATGAGCACATTCTCTTTCTGCTGTTTGTCGTGTGCATCTGAAACTTGGAGACTGTTGTTAATTACTTCATCAATTGATTATTTATAAAACCTCCTAATTAGCTGTCAGACAGCCAAATGGCTCAATACCAACTTCTTGTCATCTCTCATCGTTTTCTCTACCTTCCTCCTTAAACAAAGAACACTTTCTTCCTTTCTTGCTCGCTTGCTTTCATAGTTTTCCATAGCAGCACCATATTATATTCAAATCCCTTGAGTAAACAGCATCTAACATATCCTGCTACTAGGGAGACTTTTAACTGCAGGGTTTTCTGGCACAAATTGGCTTAATTTTCTTTCATATTATTTCATTTCTCAGTCACAGCTTGGAAACAAAAGGTTTAGCAAAGCGATTTGGGTTAAAATACAACCTTGCCTGTCTGACAGAAAACCTTGAAGGCTTCTCTCATGTGCCACTGTTATAGTGCCAGTTGACACTTTGGATAAAGAGATGAGCCGTACTCAGCTGGGTCTTGCTTCATTCTCTGTAGGCTTTCAAAATCACAGCAAATGTGTACAAATTGAGGAATTTGATTCTTTTTTTAAGCATTAGAGAAATTGCTTGATCAGTAGGTGCACCTGATTCAAAATAAATGGTAAATGGCCTGTATTTGTATAGCGCTTTACACATTCAGTCATCTACCCATTCACACACTGGTGATGGCAAACTACATTGTAGCCATAGCCACCCTGGGGCGCACTGACAGAGGCGAGACTGCCGGACACTGGCGCCACCGGGCCCTCTGACCACCACCAGTAGGCAACGGGTGAAGTGTCTTGCCCAAGGACACAACGACCGAGACTGTCCAAGCTCGAACCAGCAATCTTCCGATTACAAGGCGAACTCCCAACTCTTGAGCCACGATCGCCCCAAAATCCACTTTAGCTTCTAAATAACCTAGACAGAGTGAGTCCTCCCCTGTTTCTGCCTCTGTTATCTTGACCAGGCCTCTGCTTGTGTGCGAGTGTTTGCACTGAAGTGTGTTTTTTTAAATTTCCGTGTGTTTTCTGCATCTTTTCCCTGTCAGGACTCCGCGTTGGTCGAGGTGGTTCTCTTGCTAACGATCGCTGGCAGTCGGCAGCATGTGGCAGTAATTAAATCAAAGGAAATTGGTGAAAAGGAGTGAGGGGGGGAAAAACGTCTGTGTGATGACTTTGCCAGAAAAAAAAAAGAAAAAGAAAACGTCCGGGTGGTTGAAAGGAAAATGGGCGGCTAATAAAATGAGTGTGGAAGAGACTCGTAAAGAGCCATCACCTGTGGAGAAATGCTTTTGTTCTCTGGCCTGAAAACCTGCACGCCAACACACATACGCAGACACTTTGCGTGCACACATAAAAACCACCTTGTTACTCACTTGCACAGATGGGAAAAGCACGCACTCAAACACACCTGAACTAATTTACATGCTATAGATAAGGAGGAAAGAGAGCATTTCTGAAACGGCAGATATAGTCATTATTACCTTTCATTACTTAGTGTTGCAGCAGCGACGTTGAAAACACGTTCAAAGTTGGAAATGTAAAAGCTGACTTTGAGCCCTTCAGGCCAGGCAGGATTAAAGCATGAAAATGAATTTCTAAAGATCATTTATTCCAACAAGAACCCTGGAAACAGCTTCAGGGCACCACTCCCTCAGGTACCCAAATGCTCCAGATTTACTGCACAACAGTTGGTTCTGGTTGTGATTATTTGTAAAGTTGTTTGCATTTCAAAGTATGTTTCAACCAAGATGAGCCCTGTACACAGCTGACGCACAGGAACCTTTGGGTCAGGTGGCATTCTTCAGCCTTTTGTCTGCAGAGCTTCTAAAGGCGAAGATGAACGTAATATCCAGTGTAGTAGCGCTCTTGAGATTAAGGAGTGTTTCTTTGAAGCGTGTTGATTTAAGAAGAGTGAGAAGAATGAGGTCGGATTGTAGATTAATGAGTGCCTCTTATCCGCTACAGTTTATTTCATTTTTATTCCTCTTCAGTCTTTTATCATTCCCACTCTCTTCTCTGATGAGTGACATGAAATGAAAAAAGATTAGTTTTTGAATTTAAAAGCAGGCAATTTATCACTTTTTCCTCCTGCTTTTTGTCCAGTTTATAAAGCAATTTTTGGCTCAAATATAATTTTTCTGATGCTATATTGCCAATATAACTCAAACTGTTTTGAAGTTAGACCTGGCCATATGGAAGACATTGCATATGGTAGCAAATTGTCAACCATAAGTTACCCTTTTTGTCATTCACACATTGCGTTATTGTCTATTTCCTCTAAATGAGGGCCGTACCTTAGAAGAATAAAGATCATGTGGTCCTCAGTGAAACTTGAAACTACAGAGTGAGATCATGAACTCATCAGGAAAGTCTTTATTGGGGTCATGAATCCAGTGAGCAGTAGGATCATTTTCTTATAGATGTCTATAATAATCTGACACTTCTCGAGCTAGTTAAAATAATATGATTTAATGTGCCTCATTCTAAATCTGACAACAGTTTTTGATGTATATTTCTCTAGTGTGCCTGCCAGTCGATCAGATTGTAACCAAACCTTAACGTCATATCTTAAACTTAACAGATGGGTCAGC
>NW_005187417.1:1647282-1652002 GCF_000239375.1 Pundamilia nyererei
GGGGACATTATAAAGCCACATTATGTTCGCTATGAGCCTCCATATTCCCCCATCACTGAATCATTCTGTGTGTGTGGTGTGCGTGTGTGTGCGTGTACATGTGTGATGAGAAGAGCTTACTCAATTTGCTGGGAAAAAGAAAGGTTGCGATACACATGCACGCTCAGAGTATTAGTTTGATGCGTTTCAGAGACTCAGATCAGTACGGATCAAACGGATGAAACAGAAACAAATAAACCAAGCGCACAAGCAGCAGCATCGATCTTTGATCTAGACTGCACTGATTTATCAAGTCAGTCATCTTTCTCTGGCTTTTATTCGCCACTTTTGGGCCAAACAATTTTGGGGACTACCTAGTAATTCCCTCCTTGCAAGGTCTCATAGAACTGCACACTTTCCTAGCATAATGGTTAGTTTGCATTTGTACAGCTAACAGAAACTCTAAGGTGATATAATCACTTCAATGTAACGTCATCTCTTGATGTGGTCTTTTTTTTTCTTATCATCCTGGTTCAGCCTCTCAATTTTCTCTCTGCATTGCTTCACTGTGTGATTGATGCCCAGGAGTAGTGTGAGGGGGGCTGCTGGCAAAGATTTCTTCTGTTGCAAAGGCTCAGTAAAGCCTGAATTATACTCTTGGTTCATTTCTCTTTGTTTTGTTACATTTTTATGAGGATAGTTTTAAGAGTTATACTTGCTACAATTGGAAAAAGACCGAACAATGGCTTGTTTGGAAGAGCTGCCTCTAGAAAGCTCCTTTTCTCTAAAAAGAACATAGTAGCACAGTTTAGGTTTGTTAAGTTACATCTGAGCAAACCACAAGACTTTTTGAGCAATGTTCTTTGGACAGACGAGACCAAAGTGGCGATGCTTGGAAATAATGCACAGGAGTATGTTTGACGAAAACCAAACACAGCACAAACTGTCAGCACGGTGGTGGAGGGGTGAGGACGACCTGGGCACCTTGCAGTCATGAGGTCAACCAGCAACTCCTGTGTTTACCAAAGTATTCTAGAGTCAAACGTGAGGCCATCTGTCTGACAGCTAAAAACTGGGTCATGGAACAGGCCAAAGTCACAGCAGCAAGTCTGCAACAGAATAAAAAAGGAAAGAAGATCCAGTCAGATCCAGACTTCAGTGAAATGCTGTGGCAGGACTTAAAGAGAGCTGTGAGTTAACAACTACCTACAAACCACAATGAAGTGAAGAAACGTTTAAAAGAAGAGTGGCCCAAAAGTTCTCCACATTATTTGTGAGAGACTGATAAACTCATTCAGAAAACAGTTTCTCCAAGATACTGCTGCTAAAGGTGGTTCTGCTCATTCATGGAGGGACTTGACTGAATAGTCCTTAAAAACTTTTTAACTGAACTATAGTTGCAACTCGCCTTCTTCAGTTAGTTTCCCTTTTTAGCTTCTAAACTATCAAAATTTGATGCATTTCATTGTTATTTGCCAGAGTAGAGCAGAAAAAAAACTTTGGATAACTGTTGGTCCAGTAAAACAGAGAGTTGAAGATGTGAACTCGGGCTGTGGGAAATATCAAGTTGCCAGGTGACTGCACATCACAAACGGGAAACTGACTGCAGGCAGATTTTCTCTCAAAAGACGGCCCCTTTATTGGGATGAAGGGATGGAAAAAGAAGAGCATACCCTAAAATAGAATAGGTGCCATATACTGTATGTTGTACTATAGTTGCACATGCAGTCCAAACTAATATACATATAGACGAGATCCCTAAAAAACACACGGTCCTGGAGCTAATTCGGGGTAATTAGTGGTCAATTAAAGTGCTGTGACTTCACTGGCTGTCTGACTCTTTGATGTTGTGGCTCCTGGCGAGACCAGGCGCCATCTTGAATTCATTTACAGGCCGCAGTGTAAACATGCCACACAACTGGACCGCCTGCTTCGTCTTTTTCTCGTTTTCTGCTTCTTTTCTTTACTTTCCTTTTACTGATTTGTTTGTTTTTCTTTCATTCGCTGTTTCACTTTTTTCTTTCTTTCTGTTTGCGCAGATGCAGCTTCCCGAAGTCTCTCTGATATTTACTTTCATTTCTCCTCCTCTCGCTGTCTTTTTTCTTTCACACTGTTTTTTTGTGATTCACGAAGGTTATTGGCACTATAACATGAATCATTTTAAAATTGAAACATTCAAGTAATCAGGTTTTAGAAAACCAGCGGGACTAGAAGTGAATAAAGGGATAAACATCCTTTGTTTCCTTCTGATGGTGAAGCCTGATTCAGCAGCTTGACTCACTAACAGCTTTGGTGTAGAAAAAAAGGGTCAGAAACCAGTAAAAACCAGTGAAATAGCAATGTGTAGGTGCAGTGAAACTCTTGTAGCTGAAGCTGATGAGAAGAAGAGCTGCTAACTGGGTTACTGCTGAGGGAGAAAGCTGGTAAATAATAGATAAACAGTCTGCTGCCTGAGAGGAGAGGAGAATAGGTTTTCCATTAGAACCAATGGAAACTTCATTTGATGTATGAAAAGAAAAATGGCACAAATTTGTGCACGAGGAAGTCCTAAATCGCCTTTTTCCTCCTTGAAGTGTTGTTCTGAACACACACACGCGCACACACATTTTCCTGTTCTCACATGGTCATATGCACACTTCTCTTCTTCTTCTTTTTTTTAATGCAAAAAAAATGTCCCAGCCGCTCACACTCACTCATGTGTCACACACCTCTCTCTTTGTCCGGCCCCCCAGTGTTTTCTGTCTGAGTAACTCGACCCCCCTTCAGTCACAGGTGCACCACGCTAAAGCACACACACACATGCTGAGTCCACTTGTCTTCACATAGGGGGCTCTAATCAAGCCACAGGAAGCCTGAGCTCCACAGGGAGCATGTGAGAGTGTGTGTGTTACAAGTAAGTTGAAGAATGTGTTTCGGTCCGTGAAACTCACTGCGAGTGTGTGGAGACTCCGCATGTTTTCAATTACACCCAAGTATTTTTGCAGATGTGTGAGTGTGTGTGCTCTCTCTTTGTCATCCGTCTTTCTATCACTTGTTTTCTGTCTGTCTGTGGCTCTTTTTTTTTAAAACATTACTTATGTTAAAGTTAAAAGAATATTTATGTGTCCATGCTTTATTTTAAATGGTTATTTCTCATTCTTTCACTTGCATTTTGTCATTTATTGTATCTTTTCATAGAATGTATATAAAAGATGACAAACCATAATGACATCACATACTTGTTTGTAAAGCCCTGTCTTGAAGCCACAGTGCAAACCTTTTAGTTCCTGAATTGTAGTTTTATGTATGTTATATTTGGGCAATAGTGTGGAGTGTTATCAGCTAAAGCATAGACACAGATACCTGCTAATTAGCGCTAAGTAACATACAAATAACACGCTAGTGACCAAAGCCGAAGCAGTTATCACCACAGCAAAGTTCCAGGATAGTGACTCCAATTAAGTGAGATGTGGAAAGTGGACAGCTAGTCGCTGCAGCTGTCTGTGTCAACACCTGTCAGTGTGGTGCCCATGCTGCTAACTTTAGGCATTAATAAAGTTTTAGCATGTTATTTATTAAATAATTCATTCCAGTACACCTATTACAAACAGCATAATTAGCTATAGAGAGATAAACTTTTTTGAAAGTTGAAAGTTGTAAATGGACATTTTAGGCTTGGCAGTCTGCAGGGACTGACTCTTTTTTTGGAGCCAGCCTCAAGTGGCCACTAGAGGCACTGCATATTTTTTTTCCATTTCCTCCTTTGGCTTCATTTTCCAACTCACTCGACCCCCTACTGCTTGATAGTATTTCTTAATCTCCCTCTTTATTTCACGTTCTTTGAATTTGTGCATTTTCTTTCCAACGCTCTCTCTTTCCTTTCTCCCGCTCGCTTCTTCTTCATCATATGGAGTCAATTAGGCGGCCAGAGTGTGTGTGCGTTTGTGTGTGTGTGCGTACATCTGGTTCACATTAGTGCAATTGCAGGTTGGTAGAATAAAGGGCTCGGCTCGGAGGTGTGGGTGGGATTTCCTTCCGCTTTCTCTCTCTCTCTCACGCACACACACACACACACACGCATACTTTTTCCCTCCATGTGTTTTGAATCAGGAACATAATTAACCTTCAGAGGATTCCGAGGCCGCAGCTCAGATCTCCGCTATAAAAATACATCTAAAAAACAGAAACACCCCCCGTCTCACTAAAAAATAAAATGTTTGATCCGTCTGTGGTGCATTTGATTTGCTTTCCCACGTCTGCCTCCGGATGGCCTCAGAGTGTGGCGGCGCGAACGGTAAATTAAGAGGAGGGGGAGACGGGGGAGACGGGGGGGGGGCATCTACAGGTGGAAGGGGGAGGGCTAGAGGACCGCTTTACTTTGCTGGGAATAAAGCTAATACTAATGATATGTAAAAAAAAAAATAAAAATAAAAAAAAATAAAAAAAATCCCCTTTGGGAAATGTTCAACATGGTCAGTGATTTCACTGATCATTCAGATTATTTGTATTGTTTTCCTTTTGTTTGGAGCCTTTGCAGCATATCTCCTCCGTTTCTGCTTCCTGCAGTGTTAAACTGTTTGTGTGAAGGTGAATAAAGACGAGATGAAAGTGAAACCAGCCTGTTAGAAATGAGAGAGGCAGAGGACAGTGAGGAGGAGGGGGAGGGGGAAACAAAGAGAGAAAAAAACTGGAAAGGCACAGGTGCAGCCGACTGTGTGTGTGTGTGTGTGTGTGTGTGTGTGTGTGTGTGTGTGTGTGTGTG
>NW_005187417.1:1652153-1668979 GCF_000239375.1 Pundamilia nyererei
GAGAGAGAAAGAGAGGGATAGATGGATACTGAGAGGCAGAGAGAGAGAGGACAGAAAAGCCGGGAATTTTTTTCCCTTTTTTTAAACCTGTGCAGTAGAAACACGACGTTGACCCTTTGACAGCAACAGGCAAAGCTCTTTTATTATGGCTGAACAACATAAATAAGTCTGGTGTACTTTTACCATCACTTACACAAAATAGTTTCAATAATTTTGAAAAGAAGTCCTCTTCCATAGGTGTGAATGTGAGTCTGTCTCCCTGTGTTAGCCCTGGCGATCTGTCCAGGATGTATCCCGCCTTTCACCCTACTATACCTGGCTCCATCAACAACCACTGCACTAGACAGGTTGTACTAATATCATATTCATATAACAATATCCTTCTGCACATCTCGCCTTATACTACTATTTAAATGACTAACAACAGTTACAGTGTTGGATCAGGAAAAGCAAATATACGGTACATCCAGGGCACAAAATAGGTGGCAATTTTTTTTTTTGTGGTGCGTCCAATGTCTTAGTGTGAACAATTCACACCGTCGCATGTTGACACCCACATAGGTGTTTTCACTCTTTTGGACTTGGACTCACAACAAACTTATGCCAGGCGTATCCATGCAGTAATGTCTTTTTTAGGTTGGAGATTGTGGTCGTGGTTAAAAAAACCCACCAATGACTGGAGATAGGACATGTTATGGTTCAACACTTTAATGCATCCATCAACCTAAGTATCTGTGGCTCATATCCAAAGCTGTGAAGAACTCACATATAGATTGCAATGAAAATGTTTGCATTTAAGGTCCTCAGAGGATAAATTCTTAGGATTTGTGGCCTTACTGCCCCCGTGACAGATATCTCGACATCTGCTTGACAGATTGGTACAAATTTTTCTGCATGCTTTTATGATCCCCAGATGATGTCTTGTTGATTTTGGTGTTTTTCTGACTTTTTTGTATAGTGTCATTGGAAAGTCAAAGTGAAACATAAACTTAAGGTTACTTTATTTTCGCTTATATAAGAAAACTCTTTGGATTGAGAAACTGCTGCATCAAAACCAAACAACACCAAACACAACATCGAAAGATCAAAAATTAAGTTTAACTGACAGATGAATGCTTTAAACAGTTATGGTTGCACAAGTTAGCATATGCCCCATATAAAGGCAGTAGTAGCTCAAGTTACTTGATAAAAGCTCAGGCTTCCAATCCCCTGCTCAGTTTGAAAATTAGTGTTGGGTGTTTTTAGTGAGGTCCTTAAAATATAATGAATTATTGTCATGAAGTCAGTTTGCATTTGTTCTCCATTTTAGTTTAGTTTTAGATATAGTTTGTGTGCTAATCAGCAAATATTGGCATGCTAATATGCTTAAATGAGATAGTGAACATGGTAAACAGCATACATGCTAGTTTCTCTGTGAGGTAGAAGATGGAAGTTTATGCAATTAATGAATCTTCAACAAGAGATGATGAGAGCATGATGTGTGGTTACGTTCTGGTAACTTTCTTTAGAAGTACAACTCAACCTTGGTGCTGGCCTTGAAAGAGGGTGTGCTGTCTGAGTTTCCCACTAGTTATCAAAATGTGATTGTGAAGCAGGAGAAGCTCCTTCTCCTCTTCTTTTTCAGTCAGAGCAGAGGCTGACACAGGGAGGCTGAACAGATGCTCCCCACATTTGGAGACAATAACTGGGAGAAGAAGCATCAAACACTGAACAAAGACAAAAGAGCCTCCTGCTTCTTTCTTTCTTTACCATCCTTGCATTTTTCTCTCTTTTGTTTCCGTTTACTGTCTTTTTATCGGCTTCCAACTTTTTGCATTTCATTCTCTTCTATTTGTTGTTTCTTCACTCGATCTTTCTCACAAAATCCTCCAGGGCCCAACAGCATTTCCATCTCTGTCAACAAGTTCTAACTGAAGAAAGAAATGTTTCCTACATGATCATTATGTAACATTTTCACTTTATTTCTTCTTTTAAATGTATTTAGTCTCTTTATATGGATTTTTTATTTTATTATTTATTATTTTTCCTTATTATATTATTATCTTTTGCTTGTAGTAACATTTTTACATTAAATTAGAACTGAAATGATCCTGTAAATCAGCTAGTTGAATGAAACATGAATATATTAACATTTCACATTTCAATTTGCCATCTTTTGGCATTTTTTTCCTTAAATGTCGATTAGCCTTGGATTATTTATATACATGTCAAAATGGCTCCAGTTGGCTTTAACACATAGAACTTTACTTCAAAATTTATAAACTCAGTGACACCAGAATCAGTAGGCAGTAACTACATTTTTATTGTAGTGCTAATGTATGTTTGTAGTGCTAATGTGGCATGTAACTGGAATGAAATCTACACTTTCACTTTCAGTCGTTTTCTCGTGTTCTCCACGCATGCTTCACATGTAGGCCTTACACCTGAAGTATGTTTGCAGAATGAGGATTAAACTGAATACTGAAGCGAAGCAGGACTTGTCAACACAACGTGTGAACTTTGCTAATTTTGAGTTAAAATGTGGTTTAGGTTGTCTTTCTTCCTACCTTTGGTTCAGGTCAGCGAGTTACACAGCTGTTTTGCTCTGAGTGCATTCTCTGTGTGTGTGTGTGTGTGTGTGCGTGTGTGTGTGTTGTCAGCGCCATGAGGAATCGGTTTTCAGTGGAATGTGTCTTTATTCTCTCATGTTTTTGCCGGGGGCTTTGCAGAACAAAGCTTTGATGAATTCTGTGATGTTTCATGTTCTGTGAAGATTCTCCGAACCCGTCGGGCGTTACACAACCGCTTCTACTGAATTCTGTCAGGGGTTCTACTGATCAGCACTTTAAACATCTGGCTCTGCTGGTTTGTATTAGGAACTGGTTTATGCCAGTAGGTTGATTGCGTCTCTACTATCGCACAGGAAACTGTGATAAAGAAACACTTAAAAAACTGATTAGATTAAGTGTAGATTTAGTTACACCATATTCTTGTTTCTGTGGGGTTTTTTTCATTGTGCACCACTGAATGTGTTGTCTCTCTCTGCATGGAGAACTGTTTGTCCTGATTTGTGTCAGCCCTGTCTACTAAATATGTTGTTGCCAGAGAACTAAAGTACATTTTCAATTAGGTTTTAAGAGAATCAGATTTTCTCCCAGATTTCATCTCATGAATATAATCAACCTTTATTCTCTTGCTTTTCTACAGAAATTCCTTTTCAGTCATCTCTCTAGTGCGGTGACAGTTGTTAACATGATTTCTCAAAAATGGAGGAGATGTTTCTAATGTGAAAAAATGTGAAAGGGTCTGTACAAAACAAAGTTAAAATAAACCTTAAAAGTAAAGAAGACAAGTGAGAAACAAACTGGTCCCACACATTAATCAAACCTCATTTTCTCAGGTGAAAGTCTTGTGACCCATGCTTCTGCTAATCCTCGCCAGAGTACATATCTTGAATGTTTTGGTTGTTTTGGTTGTATGTTTGCCCAAAAAACAAAACAAAACAAAAAACATGATTGAAAATGCTTAGTTTTAAAGGAAAATAATTTTTAGGAGACAGGATTGTTTTTTTCAGGTAGTAGCAGATAGTGACCTGTTTTGCTAAAATAGTTAACTTTTGTGCGGCTTTGGTGTTGCATTTGATAAGAAACTGATTACATTGGTTTCTGTGGTTAAAATGTTATTTTGAGTGGTTCCTGGTTTTGGGTATCTCTCTTACATTTCCATGGTGATGCACATCTCAGTTTTACAGACATTATTTGGTTCATGTCCATGTTTAATGTTTTTTTTTTTTTATCACGTATGTTAGCAAAGGTTGCTAATTCCCTGGCACCTCTTGCCTTGCGTTTCCAACAACCTGACAAGGCCGCTGTTGAAACCAACAACAATGAGTCCACTGAGTGTCTTGCCTTTGACGGTCATGGACTCCAACTCCATTGTCGTGGCATGCATTTGGTGCTGTGGACCTTGTTCTTTCCACCTCTCACCCACGCTGCTGCTTGCAGGAAATGCTGCTACCTCTTCCACTGTCATTGGAGTTACTCAGTGTAAAGGCAGCACATCATCAGTGCCATTATTATTATTGTCACAAAGTATGTAGGTTGCTCCAGTTCTGTGTGAAACACTGATATTCAAGCAGTGATGCTCCAGTGGGATTTTTTTTTAGCACTAACAGGACTGTCAGCAGGTTTCCTAAATAGCTCTTTTCTGTCATGCCACAGCAAACTTTGAACCATTTCCATTTTTTTCTATTGTGGTCCAGATCATTGATTTTGTAGTTTTTGTCTTTCTCTTACACAGAGCCCGGGGTGACTGGTTTCTACTTTATACCAAAGCACAACAGTTATTCCATACCTGCTTCTACTGGAGCAGAATAAGTATTTGACATAAAACAATGAATTGTGGGAATATCCCCCAGTTTACATAATAGTGGTTTAAAAAAAGCTCCAAATGAAGGTTATTGATGGGAGGCAAACTGTTTTTGTTGTGGTTGGCATTATTTTCTGTGGTTTGTGGTCAGTAAAATTACAAAACAGTTGAGGCTTTCTCTCATTGGCTCAAGGTCTGCTGGTTAACTGTGGGAATACTGATGCTTCTGTGTGTGTGTCTGTGTGTGTGTGACTGCTGGAAGTGAGGTTGTTATTGTGTCCCTCTGCATTCTTCAGACTTCAGCGCACTCTGCACCTGTTGCTGTCTGTCTCTAACACACACACAGACATACAGTACAAATCACATTCTGTCGTCACCAGTCTAACAGCAGCATTCAATGGGAAAATATGCCTGCACCGCATGAGACATAAATCTGAATATTTTCAGCAGGAATGACACAAGCATGCGTGTTTGAGTGTGTGTTTCTGTTTGTGTATGTGTGTGTGTGTTCTTGCACAGGCCTTGGGTCAATAAATGTGGTTTTATGATTAGAGCACATACTCTGTTCTCAGAGGGGAAGAGGAGGAGGAAGAGGAAGTTTAAGGGGATTTTAGTTTAGCTCTAATGACATCCACAGATTCCGTGTGTGTGTGTGTGTGTGTGTGTGTCTTTGTGTGTGTGTGTGGACTGGGGGATTTGGGTCCTTAAACTCGTGCAAGGTGCATTGTGGGAAGGTACAGACCTCTCCTAGCTGACTTAGCAGCTTCTATCTGTGTGCTTGAGCTTGTGTATTTGGAAGTTTGTTAGTGTGTGTGTGTGTGTGTGCGTGTGGTTATTCATGGGTGGGTGTTTCCTGACCCCAGCATTCGATTCCCACAGTTCCCAGTGCTCTTCTGACATCCTGACTGTCATGCCGTTCATCGCTGTGTTGCAGTCTTTCTGTAACTATTTTCTTTCATGAAGTTAAAAACGTTTACTTTGTTTTTACTTTTACACCAATCACATTTCACATAGTTTTAGATCAACGGTGGCTCAGGGGGTTCTGTAACCGGAAGGTCGCCGGTTCGATCCCCGTGCTGTCTGTCCTGGTCGTTGTGTCCTTGGGCAAGACACTTTACCCTACCACCTACTGGTGTTGGCCAGAGTTCTGTCAGTCTGCCCCAGGGCAGCTGTGGCTACAACTGTGGCTTTCATCCACCAGTGTGTGAATGTGAGAGTGAATGAATAGTGGCATTGTAAAGCGCTTTGGGTGCCTTGAAAAACGCTATATAAATGCAATCCATTATTATTATTATTATTATTACTTAACACTGTAGCCACTTTAGTTGACAAGTTCAGACTCATAAAGTCTCAGAGCAGCAAAGCTTGAGACTAATTTAATAATATTTAATAATAATAACTAATTTAAATATCAATCACTTTCAGTAAAATCACTTTATTATTAATCAATTAAAAAATCAATTATTTTGAAACTATTCAGTCATTGCAGGATGCGGTGACTCGAAGTGTAGTTGCATTTCTAGAGAGGTGCACATCAGGTTATCAGCGTATTGTTAAAAAGGGTTTATGGTTACGTTGTAAGATATGACGTAGATTCCCCATCCACATGCAATAGTGGGGTTAGGTAAACTGGTCATTCTAAATTGCCCACAGGTGTGAATGTGAGTGCGACTGGATGTCATGCTACTGGGCAACCTGTCCAATTCAATTAATAAAACTCAGCGGAAGTAAGTGGACTAAATTTAAGAGCTTGTATTTATACCTGGTGGGCAAAACAACTGCAGGTGTATTGATCAATCGAGAACCAATAAACCAAAAATAAAGAATAACTGTGCCCTCAAAATCCTGATGTGCTTCCATTAAGCATTATACTATGCAGAATGTATGCAACTATAACACCTCACGAAACATTTCTCATTGTCTTATACGCTCAGCTGAAATGATGTTTCTCTGATACAGGGTCTCCAAAGACCTGTGTAAAGGAGATATTCTGGGTAACCAGAAGTCCCACAGGCCCAGGGAGAAGCTTGCATAAACACACGCCTCAAAGACTCGAGCAGTCTGAGTGGTTGTTTCGACTTCTGTAAGGATACAGGTTCCTCAGGGAGATGAAAATGTACTCCAAGCAATGAACTACAAACACTCCCATGAACCCCAGAGAAGTATGACTCTAGCCTTAGCTGCGATGTTGGATCAAATCAGAAGGAAAAGAAGTACACTTCAAACCACAAAGGTCAAAACACGTTGAGCGTAGCTGATGTTTTGAAACACAAAGTCCACATCGTGGATGAAATGAGACAAATACCCCTAGTTTGTGTTTTTGATTAACCTGCTGCAAGGCCATCTCGACCTCAACTCATCCCTGAGAACCAGAGACGCTCACTTGTATGTACAGAGGTTAATCAAAACAGGGAAACACGGGGAAGCCTCTTTCTCTCCTCAGAGTTGGGTAGGCGTTGCAAAAATTTGACCCATTTGTTAGTTTCTTGGTTCTCCGCAAAGACTGTTCACCTGCAGGAGTGCAGAGGATCTAGGGTGGACTAGGTAGAAGAAATAAGAAGCTTTCCCAAACTAACAATCCTTCAGTGACGTGAGAGAAAAAAATCATGAGGTTTTTGTTTAAAAGAAACTGTTTTAATCTGTTTTCTGTTTTTAATAATTTCTCTTGGGGAGTGTGGGAAGTGAGATGATGTTTTTTTATAATGCCCCCAAGTGTTTTTGTTTCATCTCTCTCTTTTTATTCCTTCTGTGTTTTATCATCACATTTGGTTTTTACCACATCTGTGCTCCATCCATATGCAAATACTCTAAAGTTAACAAAGCAACCCGTGTCTTTGGTTGGGGATCGAGGTAGATTAGGTGTAGCTGTGGAGTGAGGTTTTTCATTTTAATGGGAATCAACGAGAGAAAGACAGAATCGGAGAAGATTGTTTTCAACAGCTGTTCCAGTTTTTGCGTCATGCAGCGCGAGCTAGCGTAATGGCTGAGTGTTCGCACGCTATGCGCACGCACACACACACGCACACGCACACACACACACACACACACACACACACAAAGGCATGCTGTGGGGACCCCCGGCTGATAGTATGACCAAACTCAGACGCTATGTTGCTGAGGAAGAGCGTCACCTGTTTGAGTGATGACAGGCCGCCGGTTGTACTTGCGGTCTCTCATGCTGCTGCATGTTTGCTGCATGACTGCTGCTACTGCTGCTCCTCTCCCTCTGAGAGGAGACGGACAGAAAAGCACTGATTTGGTTGTTTAAGAGGATAACTGACTGAAAATCTGTGTTGGACTCTGCAGATAGTTGGCATCATTGACACTGTAGTTTTAAGGTATTGATTGACAGATCTTAAAGTCAGAATATTAAAAAAAAAAGTAAATAATATAACCATAAAACTTCTGCAGTTGATTACTTACATTAAAATTATTATTTTTAAATTAGGGTAAATAACAATTATTTTGTTTTTGCTTTCTAAATATGTGCCAATTGGTATCCTTACTATACTACTATAAATCTAACCATTAGATAAAGAGAAGTCTGTGTTCAAATTCTTTAGTTTTGTTGCTTTGTTAAGTTTTTAATAAAGTTTTTAAAGTCTTGTTGAGCTTCACAAGTTAGAAAATGCCATTAACATTCCAAAAAAGGAATAAAATATTCTATGAATGTGGTTCTGAATGATATATGACTAAAACCCTGTGTAAAATAAATAAATGAATAAAAAATCATAATCTAGAAAATTAGTTTAAATTAAAAGATTGGAGTTTTCTGGTTCATAGTATAATAAAAAAATACATTTTAAAAAATATGGCTTCAAAGCTATGAATGATAAAATTAACCTGGTTTACTGGTTTAAAAATAAGATCATACCTCGATCATACTTCTTCTGTAATTGATTTGAAACATTGGAACGATTATCAGTTATCATCTTTTTTGTTTGTTTTATGCTACAAGTTGTCTTAAATTATAGGTTAAGCAATCCAACAGAGGTATTATCTAATTAAAACTTAATTCATTAATAAAATGAACACCTGAATGTGTCTTTCCTTAGTCTGAAAGAAAATGCTGATTCAAAATGATCAAGAACTTGAAAAAGAAAAAAAGTTTTAAATTATGCTCTTTTTCTAGCATAATGATAACATGATGAATGGAAAACATATACTATTTTATATTGTGGATGCATACAATATGAAATCTATATATAATGTGTTACATGTTTTTTTAATGAATCCTGCACAAAGCAAACCTAAAACAGACCTGTATTGTTCAGAAACCAATATTCATGTAATTTACACAAAGTTTCCAGAACAGCTTCCATATTTTTTCCCCCCAGTTTAACAATCACAGCCAAAGACCCACAGCAGCCCAGGAAGCTGTGTTCATTCAATCAGATATTCCAGGGTGATGTTTTAGTGAAGGAGGGAAGTGTCAGTCATCTGTTACAACCTCCTGGAAATGATGTCTGAGACTAACTCCTGCTGAGCCTCTGTGAGGAAAAATGAGAGAATGGAAGGTTTGATTTTTGCCTGACGTCGTGTGTTTCTGTGTTTGTTGCAGGTGTACGCTCCGTCTGCCAGCACAGCCGACTACAACAGGGACTCACCGGGTTATCCCTCCTCCAAACCTCCCAGTGCTGGCTTCCCAAGCTCTTTCTTTATGCCAGGTAATCACATTCACACACACATACACAAGGTCTGTCCTTCGTCAAACCTCCCACCACCACATTCCCAAGCTCACTGTGGATACTGGATAGCTGACAAAATGAGCCGATGGCTCCCTGAACTGGAAGTTGTTCTCACCAAAATCAGCCAAAAAACTGAGTCATACATTTAGTTATTTATTATCACAGCCACCCAGAGGAGGTCTTCATAGTTTGCAGCACACATCGGTGATGTCAACATCACTGATGCTGTTTGCTAACTTACTTGCAGTGGCAAGGGTAGCTGTGCTCTTCATTTTAATTTTAGCTCATGTGTCTATCTACTCTTTGGTCACTCTGGTCTCAAACACGGACGGAATATCAAACAACGACACTGTACATATTTCTATTAGGATTCCAGTTGCAGTGTGAGGACAAGTAATGTTATGATTTATAGAACCGATTAGTGCAATTAAAAAAAAAATACTCATTTTAAATTCTCTAAAAATACACTGGACAACTTAAAGATCAAAGACTCAACTCCATAAAAAATACAGGCTGGAAACTTTTATGGATTAGGTTGTAGCCACTGATATGACTTTGTGCAAACGTTTCATTTGTGACCTTTTAAATTAAAACAGGAATTGTCCTGGCAAAGTCTGCGATTTTCACATGTCCGATTTAGTTTTGACACAGGTTGGATCAGCAGCTTCTGCAGGTGGTTGGTTGGTTTGGTTTGGTTCACCTGGAACATTTGCTCCATTTAATCGCTTTGATTTTATGGAACACTAGCCCAACAAACAAGTGAGTCATGTAGCTATACTACAGTATAATATAAGGTGCAGGTGCTTGTCATTGATTGGATAACTAAAACTACTGGCTCTGTTAGAGTAGTTTTTAATGATTCAAAATTTAAAAAAAAACTTTTACTTGGGCTTAACACAGCACCTCAGCTCATCCTGTGTGAAACCAGCTGTTTTAACACCCCACTTCTTTTAAGACTAACTCTTTAAGCACACTTTCTTGTGAATGTCTCCGCGGTGTAAGCAAAAGTTCTGAACAGCAGGTGTGCTCACAGCTAGAGCTATGCCTAAGATGAATATATTATAGTTAGCCACTTTTATTACATCATTCAGAGCCAAGAATAGAAAAAAACTCTGAAAAAGATCATTTGGAGCAGTCTGAAGCCTGTGCTCTGGCTCCCAGGGATTACTTATACATACACTGACCTCGTTATCTGAAACTCTGGCCATGTATAATATGCGCATACACTTCTGTAGCAGAGAAAATAAATAAAAGAATAACAGGTCTACTTTAGTATCTCTTTGAAGAGACTGGTTTAAAAATACAGGCCATTATCTCTGCGTTATGCCCTTCCTTTTAGAGTGTTTGGTCCTGTTTTGATTAAACAAATTTGTCTGCTTTTCAACTATAGATGGAAAATGCTTTGACAATTTTCAGTTCTCATTTCCCCCCCGACTCTCCTCTTTTCTCTCTGCTGGGTGTCTGTCATGTATACAGTACATACACTCTCAACTAATTTCACACGGTGGACATGGTCCCAGAAATCAGGTTTGTCCTGCACACATCCGTGTTAACCGGGTTATTCTTAAATTCTTAATGTGAGGAAGGAGACCAGGTGTCCCATTTATGTGAATGTTTTCTGAAATCAGGTTACTGCACAAAGTGGGTCAGATTGCTGAACTGCATGTAGACACTGTTGAGTGTCTGGAAGGTTTGACAGCAGAGAGAAACCTCACTGTGTTTTCACCTTGTTTTCTTACACAGGAGATTACCTTGTCAGAAACCTGCACATCACATGTACCTCCCTTAAATTTCATTAATATATATCAATTTATTTGATCAATTGAAATTTTGTTTTACTGTAGTGGGAAAAATATCTAAATCATGCAATCACTGTTTCACTTTTACAGTCAAACACGTGAATAATGGCAGCAGCAGCTGATGACCTCAAAACAAGATAATAAATTGGTAAAATAGACACGTTAGTTCAGTAGCATGAAAAATGTAACTTTACTCTCCGTGAAATCAATGTCTCTGAGTATAAGATCCTTTCAAATATCAGAAAGTGTGTGGTACTTCTCTCATTCCCATCTTTAGGTCTTCTTGACAAGCTGCAATTTAAAAATAAAAAGTTTTCCCATTAAAAAAAAAGAAGAAGCTTCAAACCTAAATTGACTTACACTTGGCCTGTCTTCCCTTGAGGTTGATCCTCTTGTGCACCTCTGGGCCTCTGCGGCCCCAGTAACTGGAAGCCCTCGGTCGATTCAAACTTCCTCTGGTCCATAGTTGAACTGAAAATCCAGTTGCAATATTAAGTTTATTTACACGGTTACTTGCACCAAAGAGAATAAGGTTAAAGGCTGCGTGGGTGGTCAGATTGTCTATGGAGGTTGAGGCTAGAATGTCTTTCTGGTATTATTTCTGATGAGCAGAAGGAAGCCAGGAACCGGGAGTAGTTGGGAGGTCACTGGCAGATAGTTGAAGCCAGTTGAGGCTAGTGGTGTGGAAAGCTGAGGGGCAAATGGATCCTAAGGATGAATAATATCAGTTGAGGGGAAACTGAGACAGCACTCAGATGGAAAGATTATAGCAAAACATTTACTGAAATGCTCAAACTAGAGTGATATTAACTGAGTCTACGATCTGGCAGAAGATTAGTGTCTACAAATCTGGAGCTGTAGTAGCTGATTGGAGAATTAGAAGAACCAGCGCATAGGCACCTTTGAAGACACTCCTGTAATGGCATAGATAGAGAAAGTTAGTGGGAGAATGTTATTTTATGACTTTTTTTTTAGTGGTGCATTTGTAGGTCTTGCACAAAAGCCCTTAGTTACAAGGAAAAAAGCATGCAGCTTTCACAATAAAAGTATTTTTGTTTATAAAACTGTTTAAAACTTCTGTCTTAAGGTTTTGTAAAAAGAACAAAACAAAATGCATTTTTCTAACTTCCTTATCTTCCTTTCTGTATCGCCTTTATCAGATGGTCACCATAGCGGCGATCCCTGGAGCAGCAGTAGCAGCAGTATGAGCCAGCAAGGTTACCACGGCAGCATGCTAGGTGGCGGGAATTCAGCCCACGGCGCTGCTCAGAGCTCCTCCTACTGCGGGATTCACCCTCACGACAGACTGGTGAGCAGAACTGTCCGTCACACGGTGTCCGAACATGGACACAACATGGAGAATGTGCTTCTTTACTGATTTTGTTTTCTGAAGCTGCATTGCACAGTGGGGCCATCCAGCTAACAGCTAAATCCAGTAAGCAACCCTGGAATGTAGATTTTTATTCTACTACCTACATTCTGCAGCAAAATTAAATTCAACTGGTAGATTCAAATGAAATAAGACAACCTTGAAAAAGATTAATTCAAGCTTGCATGTCTTTGGTGAACACGGAAATAAAGGAAATATTGAGTCATTAGTTGGCATCTGGATGGTGGCTCTTGGACATTTATACAGAAAACTACATGGAACAAAAACTTAAAGCCACTGTAACTGAAACTATAATGACCAAAATTACAATTATGGTTACAATCCCGTTAGTCATAGATTTATAATCAACAAAATCCATTAATGAAATAAATCTATCAGTAGTGATTAATATATTAAAGACCGCTGGCTCTCTGCAGAATGAATTCAACATGCTGGTTTTTTCCAGTTATTGTTAGTTGGCTATATTGTGCTTTACTGGAAGTGCACATTTGCAGATCTGGACACATGAGAAAGATTAATAAATTCTACACATATGTGAAGCCATAAAGCTGTCAAGTGTCATTAGATAGTAATTCTTTTATTTCAGTTCTAGTGCTGTAATTATCCAGAGCGCAGGCTTCATGTTTGTAACCACTTCCTTCTGTTTTTTATTTTATTCTAATGTAATCTTTCCTGTTTCGTAGCAGTTTTCATATTAAAGGTTCATTTTTTTTCCATCCGTCTCTTCGCAGAGCTACCCGTCTCACTCGTCTGCAGATATCAACTCCAGCCTTCCTCCCATGTCCAGCTTCCACAGAGGGGGAGGTGGTGGGGGCGGGGCAAATCACTACAGCACCGCCTCTTGCACTGCCCCTACCAACGGAACAGACAGCATCATGGGTAAGATGCCTGTGTAAAGAAATTACAAGGTCACTGTTAGCGTTAAATAATACTTGAAGGCAATCACGTCTCCTGATCACTCAGTGAACATTTCAAAATCTTTAATTGTATGAGCTTTAATCCGTAAAGACATTATCCAATACTGCTGCTTGGTGATCAACACAGCAAACACCGTTAGCTGATGGGAATAAGCATCCTTTCCCATAGTGATTGTGATATTCCAAATCTCTTGATCTAATGAATGATTCTCCGTTCATTAGATGCATGCCTGTCTTCAACCTTGCTCGCAGTGTAGGAATTAAATGAATGCCATCCAATTTCATCCAAAGATATTCATGGTTGTCAGAGGACGAAACCTACTGACAGTGCCAATTAGTCCTCTGACTTTCCTCTAGTGCCACAATGAGGATCAATATTTTTGTTTGTTCCTGTTTAGCAGAATGTTTTAGCACATTGTAGATAAATTGTGTACACTAATGAAATTTGTGCATGCACTTTGTGTTTAGTGCTATCTAGGAGCTGTTAGGTTTTTTACACATACAGTATAACTAAGAGAGTGTTCACGTTAACAGCAACATCGTAAACCTAACAGGATGTAGTTCATATAAAAGTCCATAAATATTTGTTGCTTGTGGGTTTCAGAGCTGTAGACTTCAGACTTCAGATCTGACTTGGACTTGACTCTAAGACTTCCTGAGTTGACTAAAGACTTAAAAAAAAAAACCCCAACATGACCTCAGAGACTTGAAGTTTGAAATCTGGACTGACCTAAAGAACGGGACTCTTAAATTGGGACTTTCTTAAAAACAAAAGTAAAAGCTCTGCTGTGTGTAGAAGTTAAATTGTTAATGTAACTGTTTTGGTTGCATTAAAATTATGAATCTTTTTCTACATTGTTGTTATTTTGGAGTGATGATTTGGGGGCACTAAATGCTTTCAAACATGTACTCTGTTTTTTGCAAATTCATCCTTTAAGCCCACAACATTTTTTTTTGTTTATTTGTTTATATAGAATTTAAATACTTTTATTCATATTGCTAAATAATTTAAACAATTACAAAACTGTAATTATTATTGTATCACAAAAATTTGCAGCATCGGTTACGGCAAGCCCTTCATCCTTTAGCCAGGAGACACCCCCACACATCGGTACTGATTAATTTGGGGCTTGTTTTGCGTAAAACATCACTAAATATTTATCAGTTCCTAAAGTGCTCCCAGGTCATTTTATGTGCATTAACAAACTGACTATTTCAGGTTTGGAATGCAGTTTTGTTTCTGTGTGTATGGATAAATAAATAAACTGCCATGTACAGTGGCGGTCAGCAGGAACCCAAAAATAAATCTGGGGGTCCCCCTCGTGCTTAGGGAGGAGTCACATGTACCCATTTCAGGTTTCAATCCTCTCATTTACTTCAGATGGTTTGATATGATGTGTTGCTGAGCTGAATTGTGGATCCATTGCTTTTCTTTTCTTTGCTCAAGCTGCTTGTGCTAAAAAGTTAAGGCAAGTTCAAATATCAAAGCAGGCGCCAGCAAATCGAATCACATTTATTTAAATCCTCCAGTGCTGTAACTAGCCAATCAAATCATGTTATGATAATATCCTGAGAGAGGGAGGTAATTGTGCATTCGGCTATCAAAATACAGGAGGAGTTGGTCATTACAGGGAGGAATCAGCCTGTTGTATAAGAAAAAAGTCTAGCACAGGCAGCTTACTTGGCTTATGCTAATTGCTAATCTAAACTCAGTTAGGCTGCCTTGTGAGTGATTGTTTATTGCTGCTGTGATGTTTGCACCAGAAAAGATGCTCCCCACATGCCTATCATCAATCACTAAAGCAGCGTGAATCTTCTCCAAAGGTCCATCCACAACTACGCAATTTCATTTTAAACATATGACTGTCTCACTCACAAGTAAACCAAAAATAATAGAGCACCGCTGCAGCCTTGCATTGGATAAGTGGCAGAAGATGGATGGTCTTTGTTTCACTGTTTTTCTCCCTCTGTAGTTTTTTCTACTCTTTTAGGCCCGATGCTTCCTCTTTGCACAGGTGCACACATGCCTACTGTACGGGAAAAGTCCAGATAATGTGTAACAAGTGTGTTAGCAGAGACAGAAATTATTTCTGAATAGATTCTGCTTAGACAGAGATTTTAAAACACTTTTAAAATAAGTGTTTTAACGTGGATGCTACCTAAATGTGTTCCCAATGAACTTTGTCACATAACGAATACGATATACAAGATTCTCCATATAAGACCAAACAGTTTTGTGATATTTTAAAATTTTGTTTTTTTATGCACTACATGGAAAAACACCTAGAGTTACTACTTAAGAAATGAGGTTAACAGTTCTTCCCTATTAGCAGGGTTTTGTTTATAGCCACATAATCAGTTACAACTCTCCGTGCTGTGATTAGACACAGATGATTTAAACTTTTGTTAGAGTCAGAAACAGAATATAGTCAAACTGAGAAGCACACTTGGACTTCATTTTGGCTTGACCTTGACATCACCGTAACACACCACTGCATGCACACAAACACACACATACACACAGCATACCATATGGACCCCTTACTTTGAGTCCCGTAGAACAAATAGAACAGCAATAAGAAACAGATTGAAAGTTTGTTTTCATGGAAAGACATCTCCAACATTCCTCATCTCACACAGACACAGTTCGAGCAGATAAGTGTAAACACAAGATGAACCTAATAAAAAGCATGCTGCTGTTATTTAAATGTAAACATATGATAAACGTGAACTCACAAACTCTTAAACACGGATGCTGGGTGTTTATAGGTGATTTTCTGCCTCAGACTGCTTTTGTACAACTAAACATGCACATTGACTTTATGTAGAACATGAGCTGTGGACATGAAAGAGTCATGTCGGTTGTAATTAATACCAATAACAAGCAATGTTCCTAAGAGGAATGTCCTTAGTGACAGATTTTACCTCACCTGTATCTATCTGTAGGATCAGTGTATTATATTTCCATCAAATCAAACCTCACACCTGAACTCTGGCTTAAAAGCTGAGATTTTCAGTCATTACGATTTTCTTAGTGTTTATTGACCTAAGGTGTGAGAGTTTGCTAGTTTATACAATGCATTAAAACTTGCTGCATTGCAAGTGTAATAAAGTTATAGCTATTCATTCTCTTCCATGTATCCAATTTTGCTGGTAAACATAACAAATGTAAAAGATAAAGGGAGCAGTTAAGTCAGAGAAAGAAAAGAAAAAACAGAATTTGTTGGTGTAGCTGTAAATACTCACCCTAAGCTGTTAGCTTTCTTCAGGCTATGCTAGCTATCCATTTAACAGTCCTTGCACTGCTGCTAGCATAGTATAGTAAACAGCGTAGCATAGTAGGCACATAAAATCATGCAACTGAATAGAGTAGATCAGCCCCATACAGCCGCCCTCTGTTGAGTCCATGTGGTACCTATCATATTGGCAGATACCTTAAGTATTATGCACTGTAAACAATTAGCATGAACAATTTAGCTGATTTACAGCAAAGAACTGGAGATACAAAAACAAAAGTTAAAAAAACTAAATTGTGATTTACTATTAGATTGGTTTATAAAATAAACTAGAAAGCGAAAATTTCTGAAGAAATTTTAAGTGTGCCTATGCCGCCGCTAATCAGTATAGTTTGCCATTCAAACGGCTACAGAGAGCAAAACTCAGCAGAGCAGCCATTCTCCACCAT
>NW_005187417.1:1671119-1682552 GCF_000239375.1 Pundamilia nyererei
ATGATATAACATATATGAAGCTTGTGTCAAACCTGTGGGATGAGTTACGGTCCAAAATTTCAGGCGGAAAAAGGAAAATAATAATAATAATAATAATAAATCTGAGCAATAGTAATAAGTGTGCCTTTTGGCATAGGCACACTTAATTAGTATTTTTTTCTGTTTTTGAAGAGGTGACACACAAAAAACAAAAGTAAAAACTAAATAGTGATTTACTAATAATTTCGTTTATACAATTAATTCGTTTTTTGTTCTCTTTCTTTGAAGAGGTGACGGACAAAAAAACCCCCAAAACCTAAAAAAAAAAAGTTTTATCCTCTCTATGCTCTCCTGCTTTGTGGCTATAAGCTCTCGTTTATGAAAAAGATTTTCTACTGCATATGTTTTGAATTATGCATCAAGTGAGGATCTGTGTGTGTGTGTGTGTGTGTGTGTGTGTGTGTGTGTGTGTGTGTGTGTGTGTGTGTGTTAAACAGTAATCCCTTGGATGGTTTACTAGGCCAGTGGTGTGGCATGAGTGAGACATGAGGTTTTAACCCCAAAACATATGCTGCTTCCCCGTCTCTCGTTCTGTCTACCTGTCTCTCTCTCTTTTCTTTCTGGCAGCTTAAAGAAGTCCACTGCTGCCAATCTCTGTAATGGATTCATTTGCCGTGAAAGGATGTGTTTTTGCTGCGCGCAAGCCTGTTTGTGTGTCTAACTTGTGTGTGCGAGCGTAAAGTTTCCATCTGGGATCTGCTATCAGGAGAGATGTGCTGTGAGCATGTCAGTCTTATGCCTCAGTATATGTGTGTGTGTGTGTGCCTGCGTGTGTTTGTGTGGGCGCTCATCTGGTCTTGTGAGGTCACTTCCTTCCTCTCTGGCCTCAGTGCTCTTCAAGTGTGTGAAACAGATTTAGTTGCATTTAAAGTCCAGCATTTCCCCACAAACTCATGGCGTCACACTTTTAAAATGCGAATGCATGGTAGTGTTGAATGTTTGCTACTATTAAAGTCCGCTTTTGATTCTCTTCATTTAAAAAAGGATCCATTCATTCCTTCATTTATTGCAGCAAATGCATTTCAGCAGTGGCTCAGCAGTTGCCTTGAACTGCCTGGACGGTGCTAACCTTTGATGTAAGAGCGCTAAGGAGGAAGTCAATGTATTAACGACCCAAAAACACGGAAAGGATTCCTTGAACAAAGATGGAATATTATTAATGAAAGTGTGGGACTTGCATTTCTTGGAGGTTTACAAAATGCGATTTTTGAGGTGTAATTTCCAGTTCTAATGAACATGTTTTTAAGGTTTACCTGTGGAACGGATGGGCTGAATAATTAAATATGTAGTTAACAACATCCTTATTTACAAGAATACATCCCTCTTTTCCCCTGTGTGTGTGTGTGTGTGTGTGTGTGTGTGTGTGTGTGTGTGTGTGTGTGTGTGTGTGTCACAGCTAACCGAGCACAGAGCACAGCAGCCAGCAGCTCTCAGACAGGAGATGCCTTAGGGAAAGCACTCGCATCGGTAACTACAGCACACACGCGCACACACACACACTTTCATGCACACACATTTTATAATGCTTTTCCTCCCAGTTCTGTTCAAGTGTTTTCAAGCCATTCTAGATGTGTAATACTACTTTAACTCTATCCTGTATTCTTGCAACTGTCATTGTTGTAATGGATTTTTTAAAATTTTTACAGATCTATTCTCCTGATCACACGAACAACAGCTTCTCTTCCAATCCCTCCACCCCAGTCGGATCCCCACCCTCCCTCACAGGTAAATACACCTTAAGCATCTTAAGGTCCAATCACTGCACAGCAGCTACTATATAACCACAAATCTGCACAGACTGACACTCACAGAAGAAAAAAGCAGAGCTGACTAAAGACTTGGACTCGAGTAAGACCTGAATAAATGGACGTGAGAATTGACTCATACGTGTTTAAAATGACTGGACTTTTTCAAGACTTGAGACTTTTGACTTGAACTCGTCCCACGTGACTTTTGACTTGCCTCTTTGGTAACTTGATTTGAGCTTGGCTAACTCAACCCTCTAGACCCTTTCAGTTTGCCTGAAAGAAGCATGTGATCTTGTAAGAAAGATTTCTTATTAAATTGCAGTAAAATCCTCTAATCGCACACATTCTCATCTGTGAAGCCTTAATTTGTTTTTTTTAATGTCATAAACTAGAACAACAAAACAGCTTTGTTGAATTTTGCTACTCTTGGCACTTCAATTTGATTAACCGCTGCAGGAGTCATGGTCGTGCTGCTCCACTGCTAACCGAATTTAACAGTAATATTGGTCACACAAACTCTGGAAACCAAATCACAGTTCCTAAACACAAATAAACATCATAACACTAACAAATATACAACTTAAACTCTCACATATCTTTAAGTCTTTCTGTTTTCCAAATAAAAAAATATGGTATTATAGTGTAAAAAATACACTCCAATGCATTAACAGGATTCAGTTGTATTTTTCAAAACGTACTTTTTGTTCTTTTGCATGATTGAGGACTCATGTAAGACTTTTTTTCATTCATTCTGTCATCACATTTTACACAGAGCGTAAAAAATACACATAAAGTTCAGTCTTTGTACCAAGTAGTAACTAAATTTGATCAGGCAGCATCAATGTTTGCAGTATCCCTGGCTTTCATTCTCTTCATTAAAGCTCCTCTAATAGCCAAAAACGAAAGAAAACGACAGCAAACTCAAGCTTCAAAACATATTTGTAGGCCATTGTTTTGAAAATAAAAAGTGAATTACACATTTTTGTACTTATGTAAGCATTATTCAATAATCTAAAACTAACAATAGAAACACTTTTCTTTCAGCCACTTTCTTTTTAGCTTTTTCTGCAGTGAAATTTCAAAGAAAAAACATATTTTCTCTGTACACAGTTTGAAAGCAACTTTGATTTTTCTATCATTATTAACATTATTTGCATTCTTTTAAAATGAACCAGCTCATTAAATTTGATATAGTGAGACTTTGGAAATAGTGGTATAAATAGTGACACTTTTTTGTGATAAAACTATTGAATTTATTGTTTTTTTTTTAAAGTGGACCCCCACACTTCCACATAGTGACAAATGTAAGGAAGTTTTCACAACACCTACAAATACTGCTCGTTAAACTCTTTAAATAATACTAATTTTAAAGATTTCAAACTATTTTTTCATTTGCATTTCCATTTTTTCCCCAGTATAAGATGAATATGTATCAACTACAGACATAACACATTTTAATAAATTATCAACATTACATGTATTAATATGATTCTGTGACTCTGTGAGTTTAACCGTTATTTAATGAACCCCTTGACTTTACCTAGTGTAAAAAAATACAGATTCTCTAAAAAGGTTTGCACTGGCTGAAGGTTACCTCTGACTTGAAGTTTGAAAGCACTTCAGAATTAAGTTAACAGCACTGGGTTGTTTCGACTGGTCTGAAACCTTAAATCTTTAATACAGCTCTGGGGATGAGGAGAGTATTAAGTTATCCAAAATATATTTAAAACACTAACTGAAACTATATATTTAATTGAATAAACTAGGGATTTCTTTCCTTATCAAAAGTGCAATTTCTTGTCATAAGACAAAGCCAAAATAAGGCATTAATAATTGCTGTCTCCTCTTTGCACCCCTCCTCGCTCTCCTATTTCCACCAATTACTCTTTCTCTCTGTGGATGCTGTAAACTCTAGCTGCTCCTTAAAGTGAAAAATGACTTTTCCTAATAATAGTTGTGTCGAATTTGTCTCTAATTGTCGCTGCTACACACACCGTTTGATAGTTCGCCGCCGCGCCTTGTGACTGATAGCTTTAATTACGAGCACCACTTCGACAAATCGTTCACAAACCTACCGGCTCTGCAAACACAGTCCCCCTCCCCTCTTCCTCCTCCTCCTCCTCCTCCTCCTCCTTCTCTTCGTCATTGTAGCTGTCTAGGATATTGCCTGCTAAACCATAATTGGTGTTTATCATTGTGTCAGAGTTACTCCACTTTTTACAAATTAGAAATGAAGCCTATTAGAGCAAACTACATGCAAATTGATATCCAAGGCTAATTTTGCAAGGGTGTTTTACAGCATTGGACTCGGAATAATTTACCCTGCCGTTTAATACATATATTTGTATTTGCACATGAATGTACCCAGGTGATTATTCATTAATTAGCATATGGAAATGAGCATGTAATATGAATAAAGGAGAGGGGAGAGAAACGACTGCGAGACAAAGTGGGAAGACAATGAAAAAGAGAAACGTGCTAATGAGATGAGATCAGAGTTACAAGGAAGAGATCGGCGGTGAGGGCAGAGAGGGGAATGGAAGGGGTTCAAGGAGAGAGAAGGGGGAATAAAAGAAGAGAGCCGAAACAAACACAGGAGGAGGAGGAGAGGTATAAAAAGGGAGGAGGAAAGAAGGGATCTTTAACTGCCTGGGCAGGTTCCAACATGGGCAGGTTCAACCATTATAGATCAGCATAGATGGTAAAATTATGAATTTGAATGAACATTAAAATAATTACTTTTAGCAGTTGTTACGTTGTTAGTTAGCGGTTCAGTCCCTCCATGTTCACACATGACTTCAAGATAGATTTTTGCCTGGTGGCCAAACCGTGTTACTAAAACTTCTGTTCATTGCTAGCCATCATTTTGTAATCCAGTTTCTTGTTGAAGCAAACAGGGTCTTGGGAGCAGAATTTTCTTAAATCGAGAAATCTACTGTAGCTTAATGTCTATTTTTAGATTGACTTTTATTTAAATGTATTTGGCCACAGTATAAAGTACTTTCCAGAAGTCAAATGGTATGCATACATCTCTTCCCTAATCTTTCTGAGTAAAATTCTGTACTCTCAGAAATAGCTTTATATTTCTGCCACCAAAGCACTTCCTAGGTCTGATTATTGGACCGAGGTATTTATATTCCCCTTTCTGAGAGACAAGAAGATACTAGACTCTTTCTTTCAAATTAATTTGGACAAGTTTTATTCTGCTTGTGTCTTTGGGAGCCGAAGTTAGCAATGTAAGAACTTTTACGCATTAACCTTCCTGAGGTTTTTCTTATGCCAATATGACCATAGGTGCAGATGTGAGATAGCTAAAGCATTGAGTGGTCAGTAAGACAAGAAATGGGACATTCAAGTGTCACCTTATTTCAAAGTGTGTAGTGATATTAATAAAAATATGAATTTGCTGGGCATACCTGTATTCAGTGTTGCTATCAGGTTTTATACCACTGTTTTACAGTACAAAACACAAATAAGTAGCCCCAGCGTGGGTGCAACAGCAGCACCTTCCAAAAAGCCTCTTAAGGTACAATAACAAGCTGTTTTTAGCTTCTCCATGTTTGTTCTGGCGGAGTATTACCGTTCCCAATACAACCCTGAAAGGGGATTTGTGACTTTGTCTGGAATTGAACCAGCAACCTTTTGGTTGCTTGCTAACTGTATTGACCACTAAATTGTTTCAAGAATAATTATAGCCCATATGACAAGATTATTCATTGCTTGGTTAGACGTGGGTACCACCAAAACCTGGTCAGATTTAGGAAAAGATCCAAATCTGACCAAAAAAAGCTTTTATAAGCTTTAACAGACTTCCCAAATTTAGAAACTTCTGCTCTCAAGACCCTGTTTCCTTTACAGGAAGCTGGATTACATACATATTGTTAAAATTTGCGATATAACGGTTGTATTGATGCATAGCAGCTACAGCATGTAAAAATGCTCTCATGGACGTGTTCAGTGTCAGGCTAAAAAGGGTTAAAGCACCTAACCAAGCTGACCTCTGAAAGTTGTGACTAAATGCAACTAAATGATGGTGAAGGTGGTTCTCATGGTCATTTTACACATTTCTGTGAGACCAGTTTCTTCTAGCACGTTCCAAACTGGCTAACATGCTCACCGGCCACAGCCCATTCTTGTCTCTTCTGTCATCTGTTGAAAGAACTACACATACTGGCCTGTCGTCTCTCAGAAACTCATATTAATGTAAATTTGCACAAGTCGCTGTGTCTCCTCTGCCTACCAGCTAATGAGACCTTTCGATTCAGATGTGGCCCTTCAGAGTGAAAACCAGCACAAAAGCAGAGACGAGCAGGAACACAAAGCTTGTTTATTCTGCAGAGGGCCCATGCTAATCAACCACTTGTACCTTTTCAAAGACAAAAGCCTGATATTAGCATTTTTGCTATGAGATATGAGTTGGTTTGTTTTTGTCTCCTCTTCCTCGTCTCTGTGCCTATTATGTCTGATCGCCACGAGTGGATACGATTAAAGGGTCTCCTCGTGTGTAAAGACGTTTTGTCTGGCATTTTGTGCTGCACGTCGAGTGGCTTCTGTCTTTGACATATAAAAGCAGAGGTTTTGGCTCTATTCCACACGGACATCCAGCCATTTTCTGCAGGGTCACGGAGGGTCGGTGTGTATCCAGTGTGCACTGGGCCTATCAAAGAACACATACAAATGAAGACATGTCAGCTTGCACTGTAAAAAAGCAGAAAAAAAGTTGAATTCCCATCCCGATCACCTACTCATATCCGCCTCTGATCTGAATTCTCTCAAGTTGCCCTTGCTTTTAATCTGCCTCAGACCTCTCCATCTCAACATGATGTGTCCTTGTCTCCTCTCTCCTAGCTGCCAGTTCAGCCGTCTGGTCGAGGAATGGCGGGCAGGGAGCATCATCGCCAAACTACGAGGCTCCACTGCACTCTCTGGTGAGCACATACATACACTAAAACACCTGTGATCATCGGTCAGTTCACCCCAAACCGTATTTTTCCACTTTCTCTAATTACCCATCACAGGTGGTAGAAAGCAGTTTTGTTTCTCAAGGTTTTGAGATGTCCTGCACAAAAAAAACCAGCTTAAAGGAACATTTAGCAGGTTTCTTATCTCTTTTTGTCCTTTCACTCTGCAGCAAAGTCGCATCGAGGACCGCCTGGAGCGTTTGGACGATGCCATTCACGTACTGCGGAGCCACGCGGTGGGACCGTCAACGGGTATGGCCAGCGGTCACGGAGACATGCATGGCCTCATCGGGGCCGCACACACGCACAACGGCGCCATGGGTGCTCTGGGCAGCGGATATGGAACGGGGCTGCTATCGGCTAACAGACACTCCCTCATGGTAGGACCTGAGTTACTCTGTCTATGCTGTGGTGATGTCATGGTTAGTAGAACCAGGCACATTGTGAAGTCAAGTCTTGTAGGAGTTAAAAAGAAAGCATTGCTTAAATGTTCTGGAGCTTCACCAAAGACTTTAGCCTACAAGTAAAAGAGAATATCTTACAAACGGACAGAAATTCTGTTACTTCAACACAGATAATCAGAGGCATGTGATTCTTTAAAAAACAGGCTTACAAGATATTTAATGAAACTTGATTCATGCTCCCAGGACTCTAAAAATAAAACTTAAAAACAGCCTTTCCTTTTGTGCTGTTAATTAGACCAGATTTGTATATTTAAAAGTCACTTAGAAAATGTGAAACTTCACACAACTGAAAAAATGTGAGGAAGAGATGAGAGCAAACATGAATGGAGAGGAGGTTTAAACTGAAAACATGAAGTGAGACAGCAGTAATGTTTTCCATATTTAAGACTTTGGGGCCCTTTTTTCAACTTGAAACAATAAACATAAAGAACAAAACAGCTGTGTGACATAAGGAGATGTAGGAGGGCGAGAGAAAGCCCATTATAAAATACAGTACACAGTATAAACAATTCCAGATGCTTGAACATCTTCAGCCAAACCTGCGTTGTTTACGTCTTAAAGCTCGGGCAGTATCTGAAATGAGCTATTTTCTGTCTGTTAGTTCAAAGTTCTTGTCACTTGTAGTCACATTAAAGGTGCTTTTTGTAATCACCCTCTGCAGAATTTAACAAAAACCTTCACCACCAGGGCGCAATGTTTTAACACGATTTTGTGCGTGGACTGCCTGTTAGCTTTTACTACCACCATATCTTCAACAGGCTTTGTTGGCTTCATCTATATTTGTATTTAAAATAAATATGCGCTCTCAGTGACATACATGTGTAAATAAGGGCTTCAGTCACTCACTGCGCCATCCTGCGGTACAAATTGGTATTACAAAAAATTACAGCATGGCCCTTTTTCAACTTATGTTGAGTCCACTTCGACACCATATGGAATATCTTAAATTACAAGAATACCTTTAAAGTCAAATTATGTGCATTTCCAGCTCCACATTGTTATATTTAGACTTTGCGTAATTCAAAAAAACCCAAAAAACCTTACTTACCTTGTGATGGCCGTTTATGTTGTTTTAAGTGTTTATGACACAAACTGTTTTAGCTCCTGTCCCTGTAAGGCCCCCTTCTTATAAGCTCCCTTTATTCCTATTGGCTGCCCCTCGGCTGGCTTCCGCAAACAGATTTCCGTGTTTTTGAGGACCACCGCGTCCTCTTCTCCTTAAGGAGATTCCACAAAACAAATTCTAAACGTAATAGAAAACATAATTTCTCTTTTTTGAAACCGCCACAGTTGTATTTATGTATTATGTGAGAAACAAGATATTTGAAGACATCATGTTTTAGTTTTCAAAGTTTGCAAATACTCCTCATTTGCAGGCCTGTTTTTTTGGCAGCGTTTTTGAACCAACAATGTTTTGTTGTGGCTGTAATGAGCACAGCAGGCTGTAGGGGATGCCAGCAGCACTTTGCTGTGTTCCCACTACAGTAGTTCAGGAGCTTTGTCCCTCTGTCTCTGTTCTTTGTTAAAGTATTTACTTTGAAGTGTTGTTTTCTAAATGGAGAGCACCTGTGGTTGAAGGGCGTGTTGTGTGCGTTGGTGTGTGTGCTGGCTGGCTTCCCTAGAGATCATCTTCTTCTCACGCATGTCTGTCCAGCTGTCTCTCTATACTGCAGCTCAGAGTTTCATAGGTGTCGTCCAGTTTTGTCGGTCTTCCTGCATATAGTCGTATTTTTATTTGTCCTTCCTGCTTCTTTAGTCTCACCATGCGTTTTATTAGGAACACGTGGGCAGCCTATTTTAACCCAACACAACAACCTCTGTTTTTATGAAGCTTAAACAGAAAGTTTTGATTCTACTTGGTGACATTACAGCAGTTGTTGGTGTACAAAGTGTTTCAAACATTTCATCCATCACATGAGGAGGGCTAGCCCCAGTGAAGCGCTGTTGAACTAGATTACACACGCAAATGCTTCTAATAAACCTCTAAGTGTTTAATAATGAGTCAAATTAGGATGTGTCATTTTTAAGCTGTGCAGAGAAGTCTTAGCTGCTGATCTACTGGGGACGTTTCCCTCTTTTAGCTTGTGCTTTGAAGGCATGTTGGTTGGGACCAAAGCTGGGCACAAGCGAAGAAAGTCACCATTTCACTGCTATTAGCATCGTGAAGAGAAAAGGGCGAGGCATCCTTCGTGTGTCCATCCATCCACAAATCATTAGAAACGCTACTCCTTCCTACAGTATTAGTCAGATTTTAATGAAACGTGCATACAATGATTGCCTAAAGGGACCTCACACAAACTTTGCTCAACGTAATGGTCACATTTGTCATTAGTCAGTAAATTTTTAATACCCATTATTTTGTGTGATGCCGACAATGGCAAAAATAATGTGTCACTTTCTACCTGTACAGTAATAAATTACTGTACCCTGTGAATTGTGGGTTATTAGCTTGATGTTCAGGTTTAGAAACTAGTTTTGGGGATAGTATTTGTGGAGAAACTGACAGGTAGGTTTTAGTGTTATGCAGCTACTTTCATCAAATAGTTTTTACCAAAATAAAACCAAATAGGTCAGTTTGGTATTCTGATTTCAAAAGACATTTAAATTGTACGCTAAAGGAAGTCAATAAGAGGATGATATAATAATGGTAAATCCTGCAAATTAATAGGAAGCTTAATGATGTCTCTGTTCATATATTTAAGAAAAAAAAAACTACTCACAGACTTTGGCTGATATTCAGATTTTAAGTTCTAAAAACATTTTAAAAGTTTCTGTTAGACTTGAGAGACATGAAAAAATGCGTTTGACGTGACGTAATTTTAAGTTTGCTGTTAAATTTGCTGGCTTAAAATGAAGGGAAATACTTGCAAACTACTTTTCCGCTTCATCTGGAGATCATTCTAAGCACTTCTTTGCTCTTTGGACGTCCCCAGATACAAACTTGGCATTATGCTTCATGAAGTGATTTGGAATTTCAGCCCCGGAAAACATTTTGCGTTCACTTCTTGTTAAGGTTAATATTTTTCTAAACTACTTTTGGGATTAATAGCAAAACTAATCCAAATACATTTTGGATTTGTTTTTATATGTAAGCAGCCGGTGGAAAAAGAGAATGAAAATGAAGTGACGGATGAGTGCTGAAAAACAGTGTTTACTTTCGGGCTCTTTAAAGCACACACGCACACAGAAGCTCATAAATGACTCCCTGTGTTGTCATTAGGACCCATGTGTGTGTGTTTATTCAGGCTTTGGATTATTGGCTGATAGAAAAATAGACTCATTAATGTAAGACTGAAAACACAGCAGCTCTGTAACTGCACACATCACACCCCCTCTGACTGGGTCACATCACTTCACGGGGTCTCCCAAACTGTTTCTTTTCATTTTAAACCAGTCCTTATTGGACATTTCTGCAGAAGCGAAGGAAAATAAATTGAGACCTTTTTATAAGATGTTAACTGGCTTAAAGTTCTCTTGCAGCTACCTGTGTGATGAATGCGATCTTCAACATTGATATAAGTGTGAAAATTTTTGAAAAATATTGTGTTGAAAGTCTTCACTTGTGTGAACAGATGTAAACTTTCAGCTCATTTTTTATTCCCATGGTGTCAATTTCTTGCATTTTGTCAAAGCTGCTGGTGTCTTACAGAGATGCACAGTGTGTTTTGGCATCTGTACTATAACAGGTCTCTCACTCCAAAACTGTCACATATGGACGCTTGTAACCTGTTGGCATCACATTTCAATGTACTAGATAATTTTTCAATGGTGCTAATGTTTCCAGAGGCAAATATAAATCCAAGCCTCAAGTTTACCAAGTTGTTTTTAGTGACCAAAGCTAACAGGTGAGTGAAAGCAGAAGTAAAAAGTGAGCGAAATGTAGCACAAAAAATGAAGTCAACAAATACTGCAGTTCCTCCAGCTGTCACTTTAGGCTGCCTTCAAAAGTGAGCCAATCTCCACAGACTCAAGCATTAAAATGCCCAAATTTACAGTGTGGTACAAAAATCAGTCTTACCCTCTTAGGGTAGTTTCTCAGTTCTAGTCTTTTACTTTAGCACTAATTAACTGTGTCTCTTCTTTGCAGCCATATTGTTTATGAATGCAGCTTGCTAATCAAACTTGCTAGTGTTGCTAGCTTTTAACTTAGTACTCCAACTTTCATCCATCTAAGATAGCTTCTGACTTCACAGCACAATGTTGAAGCTTCAAACTCTTTTT
>NW_005187417.1:1684091-1685525 GCF_000239375.1 Pundamilia nyererei
AAGCTGAGGTCATAACTCTGGGAAAACAGGTGGTAGACTGATGTGAGAGGGGGAGACATATACAGTACATAAGCATCAGTGCACACAAATTAAAATATGTAAAGACAGAAGTTAGCTCATGGGTTCCAACATTTTCCCTTCTGTCATTTAGGCATGCTGTTATTCAAGTGACTTAAATGATCTTGGACCATCACTGGGCTGATATCAAAGTAGCTTGATCCCATCATTGCATGCTGCCAACAAAGCAGATGAGCAGCAAAGTGATGTGACATTTAACTAAATGTGATCTGATTTAAAACAAATTGGAGAAGAAGAAAAGACTGTGCTCCCCAGACTCTCACTGAAGGTTTTAGAGTTTGTTTTCTGTCTCTGCAGTCTGCCTGCCAGTGATGTGTTTAAGTCACGCTCATTATTTTACTGCATCCTGGCTCAGTTTGGAGGGTGTCTCTAAAAAGAGGGGAAAGGTTAAGAGAGAAAAGCCTCTCTTCCTCCCTCCATTAAGCAGGGTTACAGTAAAGTGAAATGGATCATAATCTGCATCAGTGCTGTGAAACACATTTATGTCTTTTAATAATCTGCAACACTAAATTAATTCATATAAGCTGATAGAAATCTACTGCCCCCATTTACCTCCTTACAATAGTAGTTACAATCTCCATGTTAAGGCACACCGTGGTTTTTTTCAGACAATGGTATGCTTCCAACAAATCCCTGTGGCCTAAAATTTTTCATGGAAAACCTTCCCAGAAGAGTCGAGGCTGGAGCAGATTAATGTGCCTGGTTTTTAATGGCATTTTCAGTTATAATATAGAGTAGAATTGTAATGTGCAAGTGGCCCCATACTGCTGACCATGATGCCTCAAAATAGGTGTAAAAATGGAAGTGATGTGCTGACTGCACAGCAAAAAACTGAAATGAAAAGAAAAAATGTTTAAATGCTTTAAATATGGTTACCATTTATTTCAAAAGAACATAGGTAGTTTCCTTCCTGCTTACATGGTCGTAAAGTTGGGTTAAAACACTTTGCCTTTGCGCTCCGTTCAACAGCTCTGCAGTGTATTATGAATATTTATGAGAGAATGAGGTTATGATCATTGGGTATTTGTGTTCAGCCTCTTGTTCATGAAGATAATTAGATAAATAAACTGTAACAACCTGGATAATTACGTGATACAACATAGTTTTGAAGCAGAAGCAATGGAACATGCATAAATCTCATCCATGTTTATATGAAAATCCAAATGGGACAACAATTTCATTTTGTATTGTTTAATAAATACTCATATTACAAATAAGTAATAGGAACATAGCAAGTATGCTTAATATTGAAAAATAGTACATGTATAAAATAAATGAACTTCATCAGCTTTAATATTCAAATCTATATTTATATACATAAATTAAGGAAAAAGAAAAAAATATTTAAAAAAAAAA
>NW_005187417.1:1686301-1716150 GCF_000239375.1 Pundamilia nyererei
CTTGTTCAAGTTTATTTACAGTTTCATTAGCAAATGTGTATCACAGCTACAGAAGAGTGTTGCATTGTAACCGAGTGGTTTACTTTTGGGTCTCACAGTGATTTAGCATGTCTTTAAAAACACGTCACAGAGGTGTGAGGGTTTTTCTTTTTTCTTATATTTACTGGAAGATGTTTCCTCGTTTTCTGTTTTTGTTTTTTTCCCACTTTTATCATAAAGAAGCAACAAATGAAGAGATTTCCTTTGAATGTTTTTTTAACTTTAGGTTAACCAAGTAGTTCAGTCACTAAAATCTAACAAAACACGACTGTAACAAAAATAAGATAAGAGGACGCAGTTACCAACATGCTAAGGTTGGGACACCACACTGGACACCCTGCTTTATGTTATCTCCTCTCCTGCTCTGTGCTCTGAATTTTATCTTGCAGAGTTGGTTTTCTTTTTGCTTTTCAACAATAATTGAAAACGACAAATGGAAATTGCAGGAATCCAACTAATGCAAGGTGAAATATTACAATTTACAGAGATGCAAAGTTTATTTTCCTTCTCTCGGATTTGTGACCGCAGCAGCAGGGGCAGACTTCTCCCTCCTGTTTACAACTGCATGAGAAATGTGTGTCATCCCATGACCCAGAAATTCTCTTCTTTCTCTTCTCCTTCATCTTCCTGCGCAATCATTGGATTCGCACACTCGTTTTAAAAGAGTGCACTGATCCCACTGATCAGTAGCATTGCAGATGACAGGTACTCAGCACCTTTGCCTTTATGTTTGTCTCTGACTCTGCTTGGTTCATTGCAAGAACATTTATACAGTACATAAAATAATGGAATTAATGTTGTTGGAACAGGGGTAAAATCAGATAAGATTATTTTAGGATGACATTAAAACAAATTTTTCCAATACCCTTATATTGTTACTAATGTAGAATGTTTACACTGTAATTCTTTGCCTAAAGGTTTGCCGAACAAACCCTTTTAGCCCTTATTAGGTGTGATGGAAATGTGTTGCATATCAATGATTGTCAAATAGTTAAACGGAAACAAACGTACACATGCCTGTCAGACTGAGACATTATCCATCAGCTTATTGTTTGATTTTTTTTTTTTTTTAATAAATCTGGGAACTTTTTAAACTTGAACCTCTTAACATTCACCAGCCTGGGTATGACAAAGTCTGCTACTGTATTTCCTTCAGCAGTACCGTATGAATGCCTAACCACAAAGCCTCACGCAGTGTAAACCAGCAGTAGTTCCTTAGTATCTACCAAAAGCTCTTAGGTAGGTATTCGGGAGTCTGGGTTTCTGTTAAAATATATGAAACAGGATGTTGACTGATCTATCCACCCCGGCCTCCTCCTGCACAAGCATTGTGGCTTTAGCAGCTGCAGTGGTTGCTTAGCTTGTACACAGCGAGAGAAGCAGAGACTTATGGAGGCACTGTTTACTTTTTTAGTTCATATAAAAGTTTAGGGATCACTGGGATAAAGGATGAGAGACTGGCCGTTGAGCCACTTGTGCCCTCTGGTCACTAGGGGAAAATATGTATTCCCCAGTTGGTTACCGAATGGTTCCTGCTGTTGCTGGGAAAAATCTGCTTCAAAGAGTGAGATCCACCAGAAACTTTTTTGTGATTGCTTTGGTTGCTAACACATTGCCACAGTCACCTGTAGTTGTCTAGAGACATTTGGAGGTTTTTCAGTGTAGCTGCAGCACTGTAAACCTCTTTTTGATTAATTTTACCTAGCTGCTACCAGCAACTGTTTGCCAGCTGGTTAAGGACCACATTTTTCCCTAGTGACGTGTGGTTGACAGAATGTTGCCAACCAGTCTCTAGGCCTGTGTCACTGGGCCCTGAGGGGAAGTTGGTTATTTAAATCAGCGGTCTCCAACCTTTTTTGCGCCACGGACCGGTTTATGCTCAACAATATTTTCATGGACCGGCCTTTAAGGTGTCACGGATAAATACAACAAAATAAAACTAGTACCGGTACCGAAGAAAAGAAGATTTATTCATAACACACGTGAAAAGACCCAGGAAAACCGAGTAAACGATAAAAACGATAACAAAATAAAGCTGAAAACCGATAAAAACCCTGAAAACCATACATTTCACACCTGAGCCTCAACACTCGCGGCCCGGTACCAAACGACTCACAGACCGGTACCAGTCCGAGGCCCGGGGGTTGGGGACCACTGATTTAAATCATATTCATTACATTTATAATGACTTCTCTTCTTCAAGGCAGCCATTCTTTATTAGTTATAGTCAATCAGAATTAAACCTACAGAGGTATATTTTTCTATTTTTATGTTTAATCAAAGTTGCATTATCATGTGAAAACTGGAAAATTAATTTTGTCTGTTACGAAGTTGTTGTGACATGTTAATGAATTCGTGACTGTTTTTAAAAGTCTCCCTGCTGCATTCAGGGACATTCTGACATCTCCGTTTGTTGAAAAGCTGATATTATATTTAAACCTGAAGAATGGTGCCTAAGTGGGTGTGGCTGCACCTTGTGGTATCTATCGGGTTTACACCAGCAGCAGATCAGTTTATGTGTAATTTATTTATATTTTTCTCCTCCATCTGTCTCCTCATCTTCTCTCCTCGTTGAACTAAATTAAGGAAGAGACAGGGAAGGCTTGTTGAAATATAAAAGCCCTCCATTAAAAATGTACGAAACCCTCTCCGTTTCTCTCTCTCTGCTGCCATTTTACATTTGGGAATCCAGGCGGTGATGAAAGGCAGAGAACGGAAAAGAAAAGACAGAAAGAAAGACGAGAGGCAAACAATAAATAAGGGAGCAAGCAGACGTATGGACGGATAGGTGGAGGGCGCTCAGTTTGAAACACACACACATGCGCACACAGAAACACACACCCATGCTGACAAGCCTGTCGACATTTTGTGATATTTGCACGGAGCGAGAGGGGAGTTTGGCATGTGGTGGGCAAGACCTCGCTGTCAGCCAGCTGGATTAACAGGCAGACAGAGGGATTTGGTTTTCAAAACAACCTTATTTACACTATGGTTATCCTAGGATACATAAAAACTGAACTAGTGAAGCACAGCATATAAGACGTTTAAAATATATGTCAAAACATACCTTCACCGTTAAGATTTGATCTAGTTAAAAGCTGATTTTCTGAAACTGACAGCAATGTGTAACACCACCTCTAGACCTCATCGTCTTTAAAAGTATTAGAAGCTGAAGGAAAAAGTGTGATGTCATTGGGTACTTATTTAAAAGGGAAAAACAATAAAAATACATTTGTGTTGCTCTGTCATCTGCACAATCCATATACACTGTTTCCCCAACTGTAGCCTTCAAACATGCACTAAAATAAATAATTTGTCTAGATAATCCCCGGCAGATATTAACTGGTCTTTCCCCAGTAAGAAGCCTATGTGACGTCAGATTGTGCTGATACGCGAAAATCAAAGTTAATTGTCTGGTAAATTTTTCTCTAGCAAGTGGGGATCATATGTCCTTCTTCCTGCACCTCAGGCACCTTCCTCACCTAAACCACATGGAGCACGTCCAGGAGTGCAATGCCGTTTAAAGCAGTCCCTGCCATGTGCTGCATGTGGAAAATGTCCTGACTTGTCCTCAAATTGTCACAGAGTAAATTTGTGAAAACAGCTTCTGTTGGACTTAAGTAAATGTTTGCACTAGCGTACATGTCCAAATTTCATAGGGCAATAAACTCCAGATTGCACCGATGCATCCGCCAGTGTTTGAGTGATTTCTAAAGCTCTGTATGCATGTATATGTGAATGGATGACTAGAAAAGCAACACATAACATGATGTCTATTTACCAATGCAGCATCCGGGATTTCCTAGCTGGATGTGCTTTCTACTTTCCAAGTTGGAATCCTGGTCCTGCTTTTATTTTGAGTGTCATGTGTTTTTTACGCTAATACCAACTGAGGCACACGGTGCAGCAACTGATCATAAAGACTTTTAGGAGCGCCGATTTCACGGTGCATATATGTTCTTACAGAAGTTGAAGAATCACATAACCTGCAGTTTAGTGACACAAGAAGGAACCTGCTGGGGCCAGCTGATGCTGAGCTTATCAGCAGCTCAGAGTTTTGTATGGGGGGATTTTACACATCAAAGTCCATTTCCTGGTCTTAGCGAGGAATGCATATGTGAAAAAACATGTAAATCCCTGAGCAAGCGGCATGATAAATCGCCTAAAGTGACTTCACTTTGAGTCGGTGTCTTTGGAAAAGTTTGAGAAATTTGCTCACCAGACTTCTGCAGCCTGCTCTTCATCTCAGCGTGAGACCAGCGAATCAACGCTTCATTAGCTGCTGCTAGCAACACCCCAGAAAAACTCTTATATCATTCATTCAACCTTTATATATGTAGTATGGCCCAGTGATATCAAGTTTACCACCTTTGCATGGGTGCCCTGTGCACAGAGGACTATTAAAACACATGCATTTAAGGAAACATTAAAACTATTAAACTGCAACGAAAGTATACAAATAAAATGGATGAAGGATGAGAACAAGCCAGGTGAGAATGGTTGCTTCATTTAAACCCCTCATTATGGAATCAGGCCAAGTCAATATTAAATTTATAAATTTACATAAGAAGGTGGCCCTGAACCACTAATACATACATCTAGACTGCAGATGACATCAGCCAAATGGATACGTCACTGGTTGCTGATTGGTCAGGGTAACATATCCACTCCCAAAACACCACGAACACTTTGTCAGGCTGGGGGAACGAATAAAATAGCAGCACGAAATAGGCTCATTATAACAGTGTGTCTATGCAAAGTTTGAGCTGCCATTCAGCTTTGATTGGTGTGTAAGGTCTGTACCCGACATTCATATCGGACTGTTTTACAGCATACCCATCATCATAATTCATATTTATCAACTGCCCCGCTGAAATGTTCAAAGTAAAACAAAGCTCAGGGAAGGGAGGGTGAGAAAGAGACCAGAACCACAGGATGCCATGAGAAATCTGGCATCACACACAAACAAGCCCGCACACACACGCACACTTTAAAAAAAAAAAATCCATCTCGTGCCAAAACAGTGAGTCCCTGCTGGAAGCTACTTGGTGCTCTGGGAATTAGAAATCCCACAATTAAACATATGGGCATTAAGATAATTGTCAGTTGTTGTGCTGTCATGTGTGTGTGCATGTACATGTGTGTGTGTGGTAGACAGATGGATAGGATTCAGCAAAGAACACACACACACACACGCACCCATACAGTATTTCCCTGAAATCCACATGAAAAACAAGGAGACACAATTTGGAGCCAAAAAAAGAAGAAACTGTAAATATACATGTCAGACATGGAGATATGAACCTGTACTGAAACACACAATCACACACGAACACACACACTTGTGAAAACAGGGAGTCTGGAAAATTGGAAAAATGGAAAATTAATAATAAAAAAAAAAACACTGATGGGAATGATGCATGTGAGATTGGAAAGATAGGAGCGATGGGGATCTTCAGTGTATTAGAAGGGTGAGGTTGCCCTCAACAGGGCAAAGACAGAACTACAACATCTCAGGGAAGAAAGGAAGGAAGAGTTCATTACAATTTACAGTGTTTGTTTCATGAAAAGTGAAATGATACCATAAAATTCCTAATATAAACAGACAATAGAAATGAAGTAAGTACTCTAATTAGTAATAAATTAAAGTAATAAAAGTATTTTCCCAAATCTTATCCCATTACCTCGGTGGGTTGTCCATGACCTGGAGGATTTTAAGAGGGTAAATGAAATTCATACATTTGCTTCATATAAATATCCATACTAAAGGATTTTTAAAACTCTTGTTAGAAACTGATAAAAACTCAGCTTAAAATAAAGAAATTAGTGTGTGGACTAGTGCTTACTGACTTTCAAGTGATATGTCGTAATGTTTAGTATTTTTCTTATGGTCAGAAAGTCATGCAAAATAACCAAAGCCATCAGCGAACTGATCTGATTAAAAGGATATTGCCTGTGTAACAAAACCACAGAAATCCATTGTTGTCCAAAAACTATTGAAAACACATCAGTGTTGCAGATGTTGCACTTGGTGACATGTTCCTTATTATAATGAACACACACGGACTCAACATAAGCCATCCTGCTGCCAAATTCAACAGGGTGTGCTAATCCGCCTTTAGAAGTAGTCCCCAGTAAAAATGCTATATAACCTTGTATGATTAACCTGTTTAAAAACTACAGAGTGGTTTTTTGTTGTCTGTGGGGCTCTTTTCTCCTTTCTCTGTCTCCTCACCCCTCAACTGGTTGAGGTAGATGGCTGATCCTGGTTCAGTAGGAGTTCTCATCATGTTAAGAGACTTCTTCCTTTCCACGGCTGCCAAGTGCTTGCTCATAGGAAAGACGGTCTCTCTTTAATATTATAGTCGTTACCTTTCAATGTGAAGTGGCTGAAGGCAAGTGTTTTTTAAAGTGGCAGTGTATAACTTAAATTTAATTAATTAAAGTGACAGACATATATATCGTTGTTTTTAATCAAGATCAAACTCCTTTAAATTCAGAAGGCTCATGAAATCAAAACCCTGCTGGTAAAGAAAACCTCCACAGAAATGACAAAAGTTAAGACATTCTACAAAAGAACCTGGAGAACATCAGAGTAGACCAATGCTCAGATTACATCTGGACTTAGAAACTGGAAGATGCTTTGTTTTGCAGTCCTGACTGTAGACAGAATCAGAGCAGCTGTTCGTTGAAACTCTCCCTCACGCCTTTCCTCTCTGTTCTCCAGGTGGGCTCTCACAGAGAAGACGGCAGCAGCGTGGGCGGTTTGCGTGGAGGACATTCGATGGGGGGTCAGGTGCCGGTGCCTCAGCTGCCGGTTCAGTCAGCCACCTCGCCGGACCTCAGCCAGCCTGACCCGTACCGTGGTGAGACCCTGCACACTCATAGATAAATTACAAAAACGCTGCATCTGCCAGTGTCCCCAGATGAATGTTCCCTGGCTCACACTGAAGCATAAACCTATTTCTCAACATCAAGTGTTTATATGGAAAAAAAATCGCTTCGATTCAAACGTACGCAGAAGAAAGAAAGAAAGTACTGGTATTCTCGGCTGTGTCTTTCTTTTTACCAGATGTTTCATTTCATAAATAAGAACAATGTCCAGATAAAGAAACAAAGATGCAGCAGTGATGGACAAACAGTACCAACATCTGCCACTGCTTCGTGTAGGCAGAGGAATCTCACATCAAGGGTTTGTTCATGTGCAAGCACAAGAAAGGAGTGTTTCTGGGCCTGTATGATGATAATAAAAAAAGTAAGCAAAGACAATGGACAAACATGATTTAAAACAATACAACGATCCAAGAAAGAGTAAAGGCAGCATCTCTCAAGTAGATCATAATTAGTAGGAAGGAGGAGGAGAAGAAATTGTCCAAAAAAGAAGAAGAAGTAAACAAACAGAAGAGAAAAAATAGGAGGTCTGGAAGTTAATCCCAACACAGGACAACCTAAAAAAGTGCAACCAGAAAACATACAGAAAAAGAAACTGGAGATAAACTGGAGGAAGAGAAAACTGGGAAAACTTTACCTGGGTCAGGTTCAGAATTTCATCGCCCGAGCAGGCTAAACAAATACATCGTGTGTGTGATATGAATATGCAGGACGGAAATGTGTATATGAGTGCGCTGTGTAGCAAATTAGCCCTGTGCTCAATTTTAAAGGCTGAAAATGACTCTGCTGGCAGCAAAGTTCAGCCAGCGCCGACCACAGCCAAGTGTGTAATGAGGTGAGAGGGAGAAAACACACATACACACACTCTGGCAGAAGAAGAAGAAGCTATTACTCCTTACTTCTGCATCCGTTCATAACTCATACACACACACAGGGCTGAGGGTGTGTGGAGGCTGTAAATAAAGGCTATTAAAATGGATTTGGCAGCAAGCGCACAATTATAGTGGCAGACCTGTGGCTTCCTCCTCTGTCTTCTTCTCAACTTCAAAACAATTATTAACTTTAATAGTTATGTTATATACAATATTGATGGTATATTGCGCTCATACTTGTGCAATATTTCTGGTATTAGCTCAACAAACTGGGTAATGTTATTTCAGTGTATAACATGTGCTGATACGTGGATTTCTATATTATTAATATAATTTTAATAGTCAGTTCTCCCAAATTAAACACGGCTTTTAAACAAACATAATCCATTTGGTGCAGAGTCATCCACAGTCTGGTCCACTCAACCAAAAGGACACATTTGGAAAATAAGGATTTATGTCAGTCTTTGCAGTTGTGATTCAGAGTTTTAAACATGTCATGCATCACAGCCATTATTTATTTATGCCATGAGGTTGCACCTATAGGCCTGCAAAATGCGAACAGAACAGTGTAGCCTGGTTCTCTGAAGCTTACATGCAACAGCCTGTGTTCATAATGTTTCATATTCACATTTGCTATATAGTTTTACAGCCAAATAAAGTTTCTATTGTCAATAAACACGAGTATGAAACATTTACTAAAGCACAGCCCATAAAAACTACATATTAACAGTTACAACTTAAGTGCAGAGAAACTTCAAACATGAGCTGCTGCTCTGCATTTCTAAAATCCTGATTAAATTAGGCAGTTTTGTCTAGCAAAAAACAGCACAAGCATAAGTTGTGTACAAATACTGTACTGCAATATCACATATATTTATGTGAAATTACTCATTAGAAAGAATGTTGGAAGTAACCGAATGTTTGTTTCCTGTCACACAATCATTTATATCTATGTCAGCTGCCCTAAGACCACCAGAACACACTGATAATGGTCCTCTCTGTTGCTGTCTAACTGATAATGATAGTAATTTCATTTCAGTTATTTTTTCAAAAATGTGTAACAATAAGTAACAACAGAAATATTTTTTTGACAACATAGAATTGAATTAAACAGGAAAACCACAAATTCATGACCAAAGAGGTGTAGAGTGAAGCCTTAGACTGTTATATCTTCCCTTTTTCCAGAGAATATTCTAAACTAGAACAGTTTTCTAGCTGGATTTTACCAAAACAAAGACCAAAGAAAGTAATAAATGAAGAATTAATAATAACCAATGTTTCAAAAACAGTGATATGAATTGGAGTAGAAGTGGAGAGCGGCACCTTGTTGAGAGCTTATGGTGCAGGGCTGGCAACTGTGTTCTATAGAAAGTAGCTTTGATTTGTCCAAAACATTGCTAGATTTGTTGATAAGTACTTAAAAAAAAACCACAGTATCAGAAATAATAACTGCAATAATTAAAATAGATAATAGTAGGAGAACACAAAAGAAGTATATACTGGGGTTTGCTACTAAATACTAGGAAATAGCTGTAAGTATATAACAACTTTGGCAAAAAAAACAAACTCTGTTAATGTAGCAGCACATTGTTCAGAATAAGAGCCTGCTGGACAAAGGACACTTTGAGGACCTTTAGTCAGTTTCAGATTTCGTTTGTGCGGTGCATTGTGCTGTAGCACTTTGTTAACACCACACAGCTTTCCAGTGTTAACACACGTCAGACTTAACCTCTGCTCACAGCTTTTGAGAACGCCGAGCGGTAAAGGAAGCTAGAACACGAGGGAAGGATGTGAGTAAGAAAAAGAAACAGCCCTGAGAAGAAGCTTTAATTAACATGGAGGTGCGTCCTCGAATTTCGCGTTTGTCTCCGCCGGCGTCACTTTGTGACTGCGTGTTATCAATCAGCCATTCAGAAGCACAAAGTCACTTTTCACAGTTTAACGTCTATTTCGCTGCAGCTATTTATGCACAAACACACAGTTGATTGTATGTAAAGAGACACACACACAAACACACCAACCAAACACGGGACGTCACTCAAAGCTGCTCACAAAATGCCTCCAGTCAGGCAGACGGGGATTCAAAATGGCCGACAGTTGGCTGGCGTGTGTGTGTGTGTGTGTACAGGGTGAGGGGAACACAGTGCTCGAGTGTTTTGTGTTGACTGAGATGCTGGCAGCGTCCCAGTGACGGATCCATACAGACGTCAAATAAAGACTGCACTGTTCAGCTGAGGAGAGAGACAGTCAGAGGGTAGAGAGGCTGTACGACTGCACCACGACTCTCCAGTGGCGCCATCTTGGAGGTTGACTAGAGAATTAATAGGGTTCAACCAGGACTGATGCTGCATTCATGTCAGAAGCCCGTGAAGACGAGGAACACCATCTGAAATGTTAACCTAAATGAGCTGTTTTTAACCCAACAAGTGAAACCAAATATAGACACAAAGTGTCAGTTTCGTTTTTTTAATCAACATATCAGACATTATACCAGGTTCATCAAACTGTTACATATAGTGTGCACTTTCTCATATCTCCACCTCTACTATAATACCCATCCAGCTCTTGTTACAGTGCTCTGCAAAATATCATGTAAATGCTGTATAATGGTTACACGGCATGTAACCATTACACTTCAAATTTACAGCCAATGCTTCTATTTAAAATTAAACATTTTTATCACAAAAGCAGCAGATATCAGAACAGTTTTTTACTTTTTACACACGTTTAACGTGATAGTTTTAATCTCCACATGAATGTCAATACTTTTTAAAACTGAAAACAAACCATGAATGTCAAAATCTGGTAAAAGTATTGACTTTAAACAGGACTGTAAGTACATTTAATTTTATAGGTCCCTGTGTTTTCTTGCTTGTAATAGAAACAGCTCGTTTTCAGCAAATATTAGTCCCGTGCTGCGGTGGCACCTGGAGTTTATGTTAACGTTAAGCATGTTAAGAAGATGGCTGGTTATTAAAACAAGCCTTACACTTACTTACACTTAAAAAAGATGGAAGAATCAACGTCTGTGGGTTTAGATTATTATCGTAAAATGAGCTGTAAATAAATAAATGAATAAAATCTTGTCAAGCAAAGAAATGCTATTCCATGCAAGAGATTACCCCTAAAATTATAATTTCATATATCAAAGTTTACTATTCCCTTCACAAACTGGCACATTCTGGCTCTTTCTGGCAACCAGTCATTTATTTATTCTGCCAGCTGTATACCTGTGTACCGGGCTCATATGCGTTTACCTGTTTGCACCATTTAACCCCTCCCATCTTCTCATTTCTTCTCCTGCAGCTCTGTCCGGAGGCCTTCAGGGCCAGAGCACCTCCTCCGTCAGCTCGGAGATCAAGTCTGAGGACGAAGGAGACGAGAACCTCCTGCAGGACTCAAAGCCCCTGGACACCAAGAAAGAGGACCCCGACAGCAAGGAGCTCAAATCTATTGAGAGGTCAAGATCTAGGTAACCCCGCCAACCTCTTAGGTGTTCGCTTCCATCAAAACCCTCAGCTGGGCTGGGACACGCATTTTCCCAAAACACCTCAGCGCTCGGAGACCTCTCTGGTTCCTGTGTCATTGATAAAGAGCAAGACAAAAATAGAGCATGCTGAAATTATAAACCACAATGTGACCAATATGGGATAAAGCAGAAGTAATAAAATGCTCAAATAGCAGGTTTCAAGGTGGAAAAAACTAGCTAGATACATGAAAAACCAATGTGAAGAATTCTTATTTGTGTTTTATTATATCTTTTTACCTTAAATAATTGACTTCCCCTAAATATTTACTTAATTTAAAGTATTTTTGTCACTTTTTGGAAAAGGACCACAGAGAAGGACTTAAAGCTTTGAGTGTTTTGGGAACCAGCCTCTGGACTTTGATGAAGTGACCAAGTGTGTTGAGAAGCAGCTAAATATTTCAGTAAACAACGAGACTTTGAGTCCGTGTTCATCTGGCATCTCCCTTTTTAACTGAGCGGCTGGTTAAGTTACGGCGCTGTTGAGGGAGCAGCGGAGGTTCCTGGTGGACATGCAGCTCCTGTTTGATCCCGTCAGTCTCTCCATGGTCTTGAGCCTGGTTTTAACTGTTTCTCACACACCAGAGTAGAGCCAGCAGTCAATATTCTCAAAGAAGTGTTGTCTCGCTGTGTCAGGGTCGGGAAATCAACTGCAATGAAAACACTTATGGATATTCTTGCTGTTGGCGAGAAAGCTTAATGTTTTAAAGGTGTGAAACCTACTCATTATGGATGTAAACACTTAAGCAAGCAAAATATGAAGCGATAGAAAGTGTTGTTGTTTTTTCCCGTCCTGGATACAGTGGAGCAGCCTTCAGCCCTCCAAAGATAAACAAGATGTTTATTGTGGTTTCTATTCACCTGGAGGACAACTCGATCGGAAACATTTGGATCCTAAACCCAGAAATTTGTACATGATGGTGGCGGTCATGTTGATAATTATGAGGTTGATGATACTGAAGGTTTTTGAAGATGAAGATGAGGAACATAATACTTGTTTTTTTTTAACTGATGCTTTTTACAGGGTTTGGGAACATATTGTCATGTGATCCAGCAGGAAAGCACACATTTGTATAACTTCTAACTCAAACTACCATAAAAATAGAATTTCTACCAGCAGGGTTGTGCAGTCCGATTATTCGGTGCATCTTTGCAGAGGAATTGCACGGATTGCCTACTTAAAAAAAACGATATATATATCTGATTGTCTTTCTCGACATAAACTAAGCACTCTTTCTTATTATCTTCTTATAAACTCGCTCACTCTCATGTTGTCAGCAGAATGCAGCATGGCACATGATTAGCAGCAGTGAGTGACCCAGTGTGCTGAAAGGGTTCAAAGTGACAGAAAGCAGAAGGCAGAGATTTGTGAAAACGCCCTTTAGCCCTAAGTTGAAGTGACCAGCTTTGTATCCAGACAACCATATGCACAACAAATCGCATGATCACAAGAGTTAAAAAAATCTGTGGTAAAAGTTGTTATTATTTTGACTGTTATTGCACCCCAGAAGATTATCAGACACCCCTACTAACCACACCTCTGTGTCTGTCTCCTCAGCTCATTGAGACTAGCACCTTGTGGATGTTTTCATTATATACCAAACACTCTCAAATTTGACCGTCTGTTTAAGCCACAGATTTTCCCATGTCTACCTGTTGTTGTGCTGTGACACATCAGAGTCACTCCCCATGTACAGTGTTGCCTGCTTTTTCAGTCCCTGAAGGGAAACTCAAACTTTATTCAGTTTGTATTTAAGATGCGAGTTGTTTCTAGCCTAACAAACCTGACTTACAGATATTTTTCAAAGGTAAGAACGCTTAAACAATCACGAGGATGCTAGGAGACTTGTTAGTCTCATAACCACTGCAGAGATCAAGTAATAAGGCAGTTTTGTTTTACTGTTAACCACCAAATAAACTAGCTTAGCTAGTGACAGCCAGTTAGAAAATATCCAGGCCTGGAATATTCCAGGCTTTGATAATATATACATTGTATGTTATGTATCTAGTTATTCTGGATTGATTTTAGATACATAAAACATCTTGAAGACTAAAAGAGCCTTCGTTGTCACTCTGTTGAAGAGATGCTGTATATTTCAACTTTGAACAAACAGTGTTACAATACTGTAGTATACAGTGTGTGCTTTAAAACACAAATACCTTCTGATGAGTTACCAAAAGTGATATGGAAGTAGCATGACCAGATGATCCCAGTGCTGAGTGGGAGAGTTAATCAAGTTAGTGCTGCTGTGCAAACAGCAGTCTGTGTGCATGCTGCTGAAGAAAGTCTCTCCCACCAGCACTGCATCAGATTGATTTCTATTATTACTGTGATGCAGTGAGCCACTATTATTAGCTTTTTATGTTTTTATGTCTTTTTATGTCTAAGCATTTCACTGCATATCGTACTGTGTATGACTGTGTACGACTGTGTACACAGTGGATTTACCTAGTGGATTTAAGAGGGCAAGCAAAGTAAACAGAGTTCCATGTCAGCAATTTTTTTTTCTGTTTTTTTCCACGTTAGTCTTCTTTATTTCAAGAATTATCTTCAAACTGCTTCTTGATGTGACCCCACATCAAGTAGAGAATATGTGACAAAGTAAATAAAAAACAGAGTAGCCCTTGAAACTGCCAGAATGCAGCCCAGCATGGTGTCTGTTCCCAAACCCTGCTGTTGTTATAACCTTGCTTCTGCAAACCTGCAGCACTGTAGGTTTGTATTAAAACGAGACAGGTATGCAAACACCACCTTCATCTTCAAATCCTCCTTCTCGCTCTCCTCTTCTCCCACCTTCATCCCCTGCTTCTTCTTCCATTTCTCGTCCTTGTCTTCATCGTTGGTCTCTGTAGCAACAATGACGATGAGGACCTGACTCCAGAGCAGAAGATGGAGAGAGAGAGGGAGCGAAGGATGGCCAACAACGCACGGGAGCGTCTTCGTGTCCGCGACATCAACGAGGCGTTCAAAGAGCTGGGCAGGATGGTCCAGCTGCACCTGAAGAGCGACAAACCTCAGACAAAGTTGCTGATCCTGCACCAGGCCGTGGCTGTCATCCTCAGTCTGGAACAACAAGTCCGAGGTTGGTTTCAAGTGAAGCACTGCATTACAGCACGTACATTTGCCTTGTATGTATTTTAGGAAATAGAGTGGTAATAAAATATGGATATAACTTCCAGATCTGAAAAGTGAAGCCAATGTCATTTAAACCTGTGTTAAAGTGTATTAGAAAACCTGCCTTTAGCTCGCTTGCTCTGTGATCTCAGTAATGACTTTCCTGATGAGTTTATGGTCTCATTGACTGTAATTTAATTTGTATAAAGCAGATAAGAAGTTTTCATTTATTCCTGTCACACAACCTGAAAATAAACAAATAAAACTGTCAGTGACCTTGAACCCTCTTCTTAAAAGATATAACTGCTTTCATATATATGTCTTATTCACAACAAATAGCATAAAAAAATACTAACTAACTAGAGGCCTTTTTGGAAAGAAACAACTGAAAACATGCTTGAAAATGCCTGTGTCTGAGAACTGTGTTACTTCTTGGTTTAAAAAAAAAAGGCAAAAGAAATATGTTTTAAGCAGTTTACCATGATTGAATTAGGCTTCAACCATATCCCAGTTACAAATATAAGGTTTCTAAAAGAAAATCCCTGAGATATCCAGATGTTTCCGTCAGATAAAAGCACGATTTGATTCTGACTTTAAACCTTGCAGGTTTAGGTGATAACACATATAAATGTAGTGTCCCAGGGTCTCCAGGAGAGGGCAGTAGTAGCACCTGTTGATTGTGTTCTTCTAGACCATAGTTTTGGGTTCTTGCCATCAGTCTGGGGATCGATGAATCCAGCTGAAGGAGAAACCTCACTGAGTAACGGACATAAGAGAAAACACCTGAAAACCATTCTCTGTCTCCTTCTGTCCAGAGCGAAACCTGAACCCAAAGGCGGCCTGTCTGAAGCGCCGCGAGGAGGAGAAGGTCACCGTGACATCAGACGGGACTCCCCTCTCACTGGCCGCAGCGCACCACTCCGCCGCCGCCATGGGTGATGGGCCGAACCCCATGGGACAAATGTAAAACGCAGCAACATCTCCTCCCCCCTGAATGGTCAGAAGATTTCACTTATAAACTAATCTGCTGTTGTACCTTTAACTCAAACCAGAAAATCAGTCATTCAAAAAAACAGTGCAAAAAATATAATTGAAAGAATCTCATCACAAATCACAAGCAGAAAAAACATGCATGCAGTGACGATAAAGTAGTGTGAAGTCAATTTTTGTGTTTTGGCTTTTAGTTAATAAATTGGAAGTTTCTGTTTTTAGGGCTGTCTCCACGCATGGCAAGTTATAATTTGTTCATCACATGCCTGCCATTCCTTCATGTGCTGTCTGTGTACTTTTTAACTATTTCAAGCATTACAATACAACATGAGAAACACCACAACTAGAAATATAACATTAGTTTTAATGGGATCTGCTGCTTTCCCAGAATAAAAGCTGTAAAATCTAATATGTCCACACTGAATCATCGATTTAATCACTCGATTTTATGAGCTTGAATTTAAAAACAAAACAATGAGGCTGAGATTGAAATAAATTGGTTCCTGAACTGCACTCACATATTTTTTATATTTTGGTTTTTATATTATTAATTTTCAGATGGCAAAAAGCAGAATTGTTGTTTAAAAGGTTACAACTTACACAGACAGCATGTGAATCAAATCTCCCATTATTTGACTGAATTTGAAGAACAGAGCATATTTAGGCTGACTAAAAACAGAAGCCAAGCACATGAGAGAGTTTCTGTCTGGTCTGGGTACACATTAACAACAGATTGGCAGTAAGTGCGATTTTTAATGTGTGATTGTGTGTTTGTCACTGTTTTTGAATTGGACTTGTGTCGTACAGTCACATTGCTTTTGTGTTTGCATGTTTTAATGTGTAAGTGAGCTTCTTTACTGAAGTTCTGTAGCCTTGAAGTAGTAAAGGTGTTTGATGAGGAGGAGGCGTCACCTAAGACAAAACCACAGTTTCTCTACAAAGAATTTGCAGTGAAGAAAATAAAATAACACCTTCACTGAATTATTTATACACTTCACCTTCTTAGCACAATCATGACTCTGGTAACTTTAAGTGGGATGAACCAGATGCACCAAAACATTTATGTGTATTATTGTCAGTGTATAGTATCTATCATTGAATATAGTAGGCTAAGAATACTTGCATGAATATATTAAACTCTGACTTCCTCCTTGTTTTACATTTCTGATCATTAACTATGAGTTGAGCTCCTTTGGCCTCTGTTTATTCCCAGTAAACCTTCCAATAAACTATGTAAAGAAAATGTATAATAACGTATTTATGAACTGGAAACTTGTTTCTATTAATTAAACTCTGACATCCAGAAGTCAGTGTATGAATTCTATAAAAATTCCCCTCTTTGAGGGACATCTGTAAGTTTTCAAACATTTGTTGCTGCTCGGCAATAACTAAGAGCCTTGGACATTGGACTTGCTATTGTCATTCAGCTTCAGATAGGCTCAGGGAAAAATGCACAAAAGCTATCTGGCAAAAAGCTTTTCCCACAGAATCAAATACTGCTGTTCTCTCCAATATTGCTACCACTGCAAGATTATGCACATTGTTTCCATTAGCACCTGTGCCTTGAAGCGGCAGTTGCCTTTAAAAGAGTGATCTGAGAGGTCTGCAGTAGGTTTGATAGGAGGTGGATACATTTCTCAGTCAGGAGGATAAAGTTCACATTTTATGCACATTCATTTCCGTTTGAACTGCTTTTTACTTTCGCTTACTTCTTAGTAGATACCAAAATTACCTGGTTAGGTTAATAAAAATTCAACTTTGAGAGCATTAACCCTTCGCACTGAAAGACTGCACTTTGCCATTGGGCTTAATGCCACGTGGCTATCGTGGCTCAAGAGTTGGCAGTTCGTCTTTTAATGAAGGTTGCCGGTTTGAGCCCTGGCTCGGACAGTCTCAGTCGTTGTGTCCTTGGGCAAGGCACTTCACACGTTGCCTACTGGTGGTGGTCAGAGGGCCCGGTGGCGCCAGTGTCCGGCAGCCTTGCCTCTGTCAGAAGTGCCCCGGGGCAGCTGTGGCTACAATGTAGCTTGGCATCACCAGTGTGTGAATGTGTGGATGACTGAATGTAGTGTAAAGCGCTTTGGGGTCCTTAGGGATTAAGTTAAGCGCTATACAAATACAAGTCATTTACCATTTAATAACACACAGTATGTGTTGGAAGTCATCCCAGTCTCACTAGTACCATCAGTTTGTTGAATCACGGTACTTGCACCTGATTCATAGCTTTAAGGTTGCAGCAGCTTTGACAAAACTGCAATATTTGACATCCTGGGAATAAAAATTTCTAGGTGGTTCAGAATGAATCATATTAGTCATAATCATCAAAATATGTACTTTTACTAAAAGTAGTATTCTCTGGTCTTTCCGATATCAGTATCGGCTTATTTGTCTGTTTTTTCCTTCATTGTCTCTCCAGGTCCAAGGTGCCAGAGTTCATCAAGATGATGAGTGACCACTTCCTCTGAAGGCATTTCCATGACAACCTGGCAATCAATCAAAACTGTTGTTGCTTCAGCCTGACCAATCAGTTTCTCTGGAACCCTAACCTGACCAATCAGATCAGCCTTTTTCTCTCCTCTCGTCTGTCGTCTCTGACCCTCCTCTTTGTCATCGTCTCCTTCTTCTATCAAGAACACAAACTGCAGAGTCACGTTAGTTGCTTTCGTCACTTTGCATCTCCAGCTGAAGTGAACTGAATGCTTCTTTGCGGAGACCTAAAAAATGCCGCTGTGACATGGCTGCTATGAAGCGGCAGCTTTTGACACAAAGTGACAGCAATGGACAAGTCTTTGGAATCACACCATCGAAGAAACTTCTTCTTGTGCTACATGTTTTATCAGCATTCCCAGTTTTAAAGAACAAAAGGGTTCTATATAAATATATATAGTATATATATATATAATTATATATATATATATATATATGAGAAAAGGAAAAAATAATAAAAAATTTATACTGCACGCGGGCAGTGAGGAGGGAAGGGGTTGGGGAGGGATGTTCAGAATGACACAAAACATATCACAAAGTGTTTAAAGAGATTTTTTGTAACAAAAGCAACATTGCGCAGCTGTTGTTGAATGCAGCTCCAGCGCATCTCTGACTGAATGGCAATCTAACGCCACACTGTGGATGAAGCTGTGCCTGATCTCCTCTTGGATGCAAACCAGTCAGATAGATACACACGGAGAAACAAAGGAAACAAAACTAAGAAATGAACACAGGCTGCATACTCAGACACAAACAGTAAGCAAATTTCCAACTATAAATCAAAATGAAGAAAACATTAGGGCACCAAATGTGTTGCAATCATGCAGCTTTTCAGAGGTGCTTGAATTGCTGACTGATTTGAATGAAAACTTTTGCCAATGCTTGACTATCAGAGGCATCTAGAAAGAAGCAGGGCCAACAAGAAGTTACGACTTCTTCCCTTTCTAATGCATTCCCTTACAAAGTGCAAACATTTGCATTGTCAGTGTAAAAGAACCTGAACATTAGTGCTCCTTGCTGGTGCACACATTGAGTTTTTGGAGACTGTAAACTCGTGTAAAGTTATTGTGTGAACACAAATCCAAAAGCCAGGATATTTATACCCAAATGACCCGTGTGTATCTACTGGGAGGAAGAGAGTTCTTAAGGGAATCAATCACTGAATCAGTCAATCAGCGAGTGACTCCAGAGGGACTGGGGAATATTGACGAATTACAATGGATAGACAGAAAAGCAAAATGATGCAGAAATAGGAAAACTGTACTGTTAAATGTGGCAGGAAGGAAAGGCTTTCATGGCATCCTCGTTTTAGATTGTTGTTGTGAGTTCAATTTACAGAAAGAGCTGTAGAGCAAACATTCTGAATCAGTCTTTTGTCAGCTATCCAATGACAAAGTTTGAGAGTGGAATCCAGACTGTTACTGAAATCTAAGGATTGCTGAACAGATGGTTGAGGGGACGGACAGATGACAGGAAAGATTTTTCAATTGACGAAGTGGTTTAGAGCTGGCCTGATCACTGGAGTGAATTCTATTCCATGATTAGCACATTCCCTGAAGGCCTGAACTCTGAGAGTTGGTATGAAGGGGATTAAAAGCTAGAGGGAGAGAAAAGGAAAAGCAGAGAATCCACTGGTTTCAATGACTAATGACGCTGCAGGGGAAGTAAGGGAACAGTCATCAGGGCAAGGGGTGTATAATTCTTTTCAAGGGTGCAAGCAGCAGTTGTGAAACCATTCCCGTGTTTGAGTCATTTGATTCCCTCATTTCCTGATTGATCTTAGCCCTAAATATCTAACCCAGCCTCCAAATTCAGAGAACTTGAGTAGGGGGGACTTTCCAATTGACACTTGCTGGCTGGGAACAACTCTGTGGCCTTGTGTGCATTTTGACCTTTCGTCCATAGGCAAAAGTAGTTTTCACAACTTACCTTTTCCTATAAGGATAAAGACGTTAAGAAACTATTTGCAGTGCTGATGTGGCGGATAGGGAAAGCAGAGGTTTTGTGGCTTGTGACGTTAGTGCTTCCAATTGGTGTTTAGGGGTAGCCTGTTGGTTTGGCATGCATTTGACAGTGCTTCAGTTGTGGATGCTATCTTTTAAACAGTGTGGATGGGGTTGGGGGAGGGAGGAGGGGATGACAATGAAAAATTGAGCTGTTTTGCCAGACTTGGTGTTACATTGATGACTGCCAGCATTTTGAATAGCTTTTAGATTAGATCAGGAGGCCTGTTTGAAACAATGACCACCCAGATTCCCTGACTGGACCGGGGAAAACTGCACACCGAAGTAGCAGTTTTAGCACCTGGTCATGTTCCAACACAACAACTCTGTCACAGCACAGTTGGTGCTTCTGCACCAGAGAAACAAATATGGGCCGACTCTGGCTTATATCTGCAACTACCAGAATGAGGAAGGTTTCAGGTTTTACCGGTTTTGTCTTTAGCATTAGCTACAATTAGCTGCACTTAACAGCTATGAACCTGTTAAGTGCAGCTAATTGCTGCTAATTCCAGTTTGAAAGTCCAACCAATAATACGTTACTTTACTCTGTACTCAAAGTGTGTTCAGTTCTATGCCATGTTTCTTGATTTGATGGTCGTAGATGAGAAAAGGAACAGGAACAGGAAAAATCCTGATGTCGAAGGTTATGACCACCTAAGTGAGAATTGGAATTAGTAGATAAATCAAAGCTACTGAGAATATCTGCAAGAATTGTGGTGTAAGTCTGGAAGTCCCCCTTCACACCAGTTTGAACCACGGTTTGAACCCCTCTAAGTCCAGGCCTATGTTTAATCCCCAGTCCCAGTGCTCTGCTGACCCTAGCCTTATGAGCCCTGAACTAGAGTCTATAGCCCCTCTTCCCAGCCTCTTGCCCCACTTAAGCGGTCCCACAGATGCAATTTGAACATTCACACTTCTACCAATGTGCCTTTTTAGAGTTCATATCATTCGAGTTGCCAGAGGAGGACATTTACCTGGTCTTTTAATAGGATGCAAGCTTAGGGAAACCTGTTCTTAGTCGTTAGGTTCTATGCAGTCAGGTTTTTTACCAGACCTGGGAATTTAAAAAAAGCTAAAAAGGAAAAAAAAAAGTATTTTTTTGGATAAAAAAAAAAAACCTAAACTGTATTTAATGTACTGTACGCTTATATGTAAGTAGACAGCGTGTTCTGGCTTCAAGCCAATGGGACAGATGCTTGATTTAGCAAGACTACCCCCCATCCCAGTCCTCCCCATCCCCCAAAGTCCTCTATAACTCCAGCCCCACTTTCCTGTTCCGAGCCCCAACCCTGTTTCCATGGTGAACAACGCGTCTCTTCTTGTATTATAGCTTATCAGCTTTTTATCAATATTTGATCGGCTTGTCCATGAGCCAATGTAGTCTTCAGTACAAAGTGTGTGGTTGTATGTTGTTAAACTAATTTTCTTTTTTGTTCCCCCTCCCCCTCCCTCTCTCTTTCTCTCTCTTGCTCTCTTTTATAAGAAGAATCTTTTCTCTTATTACTTTTTTTTGTCTGTTCTGGTTTACATGTCTATTACAGAAAATGTAAAAAACAACAAAAAAAAGACAAACACAAAAAAACACAATTCGCTATCTGGCAGCATTGTTAACTGTCGGTGGTCATTTTGACGTGGTTAAAATTCTACCCAATCAACAGGAAGGCACGGAAACTGGAAAAGAATCTATTTGAATAAATCAATCTATATATAAATGTACAAAAAATATATACAATATATAACGAGGGTGCCGTTTTCTGTTATTTTTTTAATTTTCCGTTGCAAAGGGAGTGTTTGCTTGGCAAGGAGTTCTTTTCTCAAAGACTGAACTGGCGGAAGTTGGCGAGGCCCCTCAGTGTTATAAATTTTCAACTGACTTCGTTGTATTCTCCGTTGTTGCCACCCTCTGACTAGTACGGCACCCTGCGCAGGACAAAATGGGACCGGAGTTCCATCAGCTCCATTCACTGCTATCTATCCAAGGCAACAACAACACACAGACATTTGTAAATTGTATGCAACAAAATGGCAAACTTTACCATTATTTTGAAATTGTGTATGTAAAAGTTATATTTTTACATGTAGACTGTTGTTATTTTGTGTTTTAGAAATATGTTGTATTGGTTTTTTTCTTTTGTTAAAAGATGAAAAAGTAAAATTCAGTGTGTGTTGAAAAAATGTGTCACATTGAAAATGTAGTGAGGTCAAAAGTTCAGAAATCAGTTTTTTTATTATTATTTTTCAATATTATGTTTATATCTGTGGGGGGCATTTTTGAGGGTTAGAGGGAGGAATCAGAAATCATGAAAGGGATATGACATTAATTCTCCATGTCTCATGACATTACATTTTTAATTGTATTTTTTCGCAGAGATGTGTGTAAATAGCCATCAGCCATCATTTTCTGTGGGGTGAAGATTTGCCAGTGAGACACGATGATCATGATGATGAACTTGTTTTGACTTTTCAGTGCGGTCGTATTCGTCCGGTTACAGTAGCCAGGTGCCAAGTTTTTGTTTCGATCAGTGGTGCTCTGTACTGTTTGTGGTTTTGGTTGGCAACATCTGAAGTGTAACTCAAACTGTCGTCTCTGCTTGCACCAAGCATCACTTGTATTAGAGCCAACGTTAGTCATTTATTTTGTGCGATTTAAGGAATTTTTTTAAAATTTCTTAAAAAATAAAAATTCAAATTTTTGCAATAACAAAAGAATTGAAAATCTGAAACAAGCGATGATGAAATCTTGACTGAGGTACCCAAAGAGTGTTTACAAATGCACTGATTTTGTCGCCAGGTTGCGAGCCAGCTCTGACTGCTGTGCATTTATTTTCCTTATGATGGCATATAAATGTGGATGGAAAAAAAAAGATCCTCAACACCTGATTCAAGATTAACGGGAACATTTTGTTTAGAGATTGGAGCTTTGCTAAAGCTCCGGTTACACGAGGCTAAAGACTGGCTGGCAATTCCCTGGCAACCACAGATCACTAAGAAAAAATGTGTATTCCCCAACCAGTTGAGAGTGGTTGCTCAAGAGTTCTTGCATTTGCTAGGGAAAACTGGTTGCAAAGAGCTTTATGGTGTTGCACTGAAAACCTTGTAGTTGCGTTGGTTGCTAGCAGATTACAGTGGTAGTTGTAGTTTACATGATCCACGATGTGGACTCACCAGCTACTTGCCCAATGGTAGTAAAACTGTGGAAAGTGCAATGCAAACAACAGCTATGTGAATTTATAGTCAAAGTTGAGCATTTTGGAAACATAATGTTGGCTGCAGAGGTTAAGCATAACTTTTGCAAGTTTCACTATGATTTGTTCACATCATCCATGCAAATTGCAGACAACCATGACAATCTATTCAGGTCAGTTGAATTTTATTTATATTGCACCAAATCACAACAACAGTTGAGTCAAGGCACTGTGGTGACTCAATCATAAGGAGTTTTTTTTGTACAGCGCCCTCTTTGCGATCAATTGTAATTAACAGCTGTCAGCAACCACTTTGCTTATTGACCAGAGGTTGCCAGGTTGCCAACCGGACTTTGAGGCCAGTGTGACTGAGGCCTAATATAAAGAAGCAGGTCATCAGCAAATAATTGTATCAGCTATTTCCCCAAAAAGAACTCAGATGATGTGCAAGGCAGTTTCAGTCATTTGTTTCTAGTGTTTGCCCTTGAAATTGAGCTTTTTGTCAGCAGGAAAAGCTACTCAGATTTGGACCTAGGTTAAACACAAGGATTGAATCTGTCAGTGCAAGTGCTACATGTATTTTTTAAGTAATGTTATTTTTGCGATGCTTCATTTCATATTTTCTCTTTGTTGTATAATCAAGTCATCTCCAGAATTACAGTACCTTCATTTTTTGTTACCCCTGGTGTTCTTATTAGCCAAAATGTTAACATTTTTGTTTCTTTTTCCTCCTTGTTGTACATACACACCTCATTTCTTTTTCAGTGACTGTGCCATGAGCTTTGTAATCTGTTACTCTGTACCAGTTTTACTGCAATAATGAGTTGAATTCAAAATGGCCACTCCTGTCCTTTGTTTTTCCAGGAAACTTTTTTCTATTTTCTCACAACTCTAAGGCTAAGCGAGCATTTGGGTATATTCCACAGATGAGCACTTGCCAAGATCAGTAGCACAATAACTTTGGTATATTTATATCATAGAAAAAAGCAGTTTCAAAAGAATTTTAAAAAAATATACTCAACATTTTTCCAGACAACTTCCTGCATAACTTATCATAAATGAAAATAGCAAATGAACAATCAGTTTTTCCACTGCCAGAAAGAGTACGTTTATAATTCCTCACAATATTTATGATAATTTCTTTATGCTGTCTTATCAGTTTCATATACATAAATCAGTGCAGTTGTCTTACTAAAACCACACTAGTATTTTAGCTGGTTGTGTTGTGCTGATGAAGGCACATAAAGGTTATTTCACATTTCAATAGGGCCTATATGAAGAAAAAGAGCGCACAGCCAAGAGATTTTCTAATTTCTGAGACAATCTGAAGTAAATCTGTTTCAGACAGCGATAGTTTAGTGTTCAGTGCTATGAGAAGAAAATCAAAAGATTTCTGTCAATTCCAGATTATTTGCTCATAGTTGAAATCACTGATGTTAAGTGCCAACTAACCATTCCTAGCACACATTTTCACACATATCCAGTAAGAAGATGGTTATCGGTTTTATCCTTGTGCATCCAAAGTGTTACCAGGTGTATGATAGTTATTGTATTTGTACAATAAGTTAGCTCTTTGTACAATGTACAATCAATAATTCTAAAAACCCCTAAATGTATGATCATTTTGATGTCATAGTGTCATCATCTTTTTTTCCATAAGAGTAAAATGTTGCAGAACTAATTTGGAAACAGTCTGATTATTTATCTCCAGCAGTCATCACTCAAAGCTTTTTTGTATGTCACAAGTTACTTTTGTTGAACACAGCTGTCCTCAAGTTGTATTCGATAAGGTTTATGGTACAAAATGACCTATTTGCTTATGTGCCAGGATGCTGAGTGTGTCCTGCAACCTAAAAGAAAAACAATCCAGTGCATTTGTTACCGTGAATAATGAACTACAGCTTTAAACATCTTTTAATTCATAGACACTCAAATTACATTTTGGGGGTTTTAATGTATGGAAGTTACCCTCTGAAATAAAGTAACTGTGTAGTGTTAAAATTATTCATACCTACGGAGTTTTGGCTACAGAAAAACCTTTTAACCTAGCTTAGCATAAAGAATAGAGTAGCACCATCAAAACTTACACCTTCTACCATTTTAAAGTTAGCTAGCTATCTGGTTACAATTACAGCTGAGTCAGCCAGTGTTTGCTGATAGCAGTCATGACCTTGCTGAAACCTGATGACCTCACTAAACGGACAGGACTTTTGACAAGCTGGATACAAGCAGTAGCTGCAGGTCAACAAACAGCTCTTAATGCTAACTACTGCGGAAACCACAATGTCCTAATTTAACATTCCTATTGCTACACCTGCCTAATAAACACAACACAACCCAATGCTGAAGACATAATGAACATTATATCTGGGTGTCAGATAGTGCCATATATTTACCACCAGGCATGTGGAGAAATGTTTATTTGGGTGAAATATGCATTTAGAAAGAGCTTGGAGTGAACTCAGACCACACTTATATTTGCAATTCTCCACCAAGCACATCTGTAACCAGAAGGTCGCCGGTTCGATCCCCGTGCTCTCTGTCCTGGTTGTTGTGTCCTTGGGCAAGACACTTTACCCTACCGCCTACTGGTGTTGGCCAGAGGGGCCGATGGCGCGATATGGCAGCCTCGCTTCTGTCAGTCTGCCCCAGGGCAGCTGTAGCTACAACTGTAGCTGCCTCCACCAGTGTGTGAATGAATAGTGGCATTGTAAAGCGCTTTGGGTGCCTTGGAAAGCGCTATATAAATCCAAGCCATTATTATTATTACAACCAACATCTTTCAAAAGGTGAACCCTTATTTCAAACTTTTCTATAAACATTATCTGTTTACAGGTTGTGTCTCTACCACTCGGTGAGCAGTTGCCAAGTGTGTACAGGCTAGTCAGCCTTTTCAAAGCAAACTAAAGGTGACCGTGGCAATCTGCTAGTGACCAAAGCAACCACAAGTGAGCCTGTCAGCAACCACTGGCCAACAAATTTTCCCTTTCAAGCTGAGGTTCCGATGCAGTCACGGTCTTGTATTTCGGCCTGGGTGAAATCTAAGGAATAATTTAAGGGTCTGAAACCAAGATATACTTTTTGGACCCAAAACACAGATTTAATGTATCATGGAACATATATTATAAATATCATGGAACTGTTTATGTGACACACAGTATGCTTTGCTTTGTAGTTTTCAGCAGTACAAACAAGCACATACAATGTTTCACATTCACCTTCTCACTCAGTAGATCATGTTTTTCAGTATTACAATAAGTAAAGTAAACTTACAAGTAAACGTATGTTTTTTCTTGCTGTACTTCAGTGACGAGGCAGAGAAGATAAACTAAATTCATAAAGCATAATTGCCCTTTTGCCAGTGCTTGGGCTTTTTTCACAGCATCTTTTCTCTTTTTCCTCTCAAGCAGATGAAGCACATCCTGTAATAGAGGTAAACTTTAAGCTAAATTATTTATAAATTGGAATATATTTCTGGAGGGGCAAATCTTTTATACCTAAAAAAGTGAAAAGTAAATGTTCTCAAGCAATTATTGAAAAAGTTTACATCATAAGGAAGGTTTTACTGAAATAGGTTTCTTTTTTTTGAACATTTGACGTTAGTGACAACGGTGAGGTATCGCCTTTCACAGCAAGAAACAAAAATTTAAAAAACATAAAAACACAGCAGTCACGTTCCTTCCTGCGAGACAAAGAAATGCAAGAGGTAAGAGTCTGTCTTTGATTGCACTTTCTGGTGTTTCCTTCATCTTTTCTTGTCTGCTTATTTGCTCTTGATGTTGTTACACTTGCTGTGCATGTTGTTGTTATTCCAGATCAGTGGAAATATTGGGGAATGGGTTTTGATGTCTGTGCTGAGGGTTTTATTCTCCTTCATGCAAGCCTGACAGTCCTGCCTGCTGGTTCTCATCTTATAATGATTCAATGAGGCTCATGTTCACGACCGTTCTGTAGCAATAAATGTGCAATTTTGATAACACGGTGCTTTCAAAGCTTTGCTTTTTTTCTTCATAGTTTGGAAGCCGTATGACATGCAGCTGATAGCTCCTATATGTTAAACAAGCCATCGTACATTTGTACATACAAATATACTACTTTGCTTCTCTTCCACAGTTACCTGTAGTCTAGTATACTAGTATACTGATATACAATGACAAACACTAGTTTCATATCAGTCACCCGTTCCTTCTATAGATATTTTGCTACTATGATAGCATTATTGTCACTATGACAGTATCTTTCCTTTTGATGAACATTTTAATGTGATTTTATATTTGTTGATTGCACAACATAAACTTAAATGAGCAAATCACTACAAATTATAATAAAATACTAGCACATAGAGTTCCCAGTGCTAATCTGTTATTTAAAGCTTATTTACTGTAATGAACAATTATGATTTGTTAATGTAAATCATAAAATATGATCCTGTAAAGAATAAAGCTTCTCCAGCCACTGTTTTCTTTCATGTGCAGCAAAGAGAAAAATAGAAAAATGCAGTAAAACAAAATGTTAAATTCTGCACTGTAATCCATAGTTACTGGAGAGAGGGTTGACACTGTTACTAACCAAAATACAGCTACAGCAGTCAGAGTTTAAAAGCCAAATAACTACAATAACCATCACAGCATAACTAAATTAACACAATGCTGTTAAAGACTTAAATTAATCATGTGTTACATTAAAGGTTGAGAAGGACTTTTGTTCATTTGGTTTGCACTTTTCCCCACCCAGGGCGTTACACTACCCGGGAGGAGGCCCTGTCTCAATGGCTAAAGACAAAAGTCTTTATGCACACTTGATACCACAGATTACATAAACGACATGACTGGCTGCATTGCTGCATGATGGACTGTGGTGTCTATACTGGCTATTTTTAGCCTGTTACTCAGTAAATTTTCCAGTCTAGAGATGAAAAACAGGGTTTGCACATGTACACACTGCTGCTCCTGAAACACATAAAATGCATTCCTCGTGTTCACTTTCACTCTTTTGGAATTTCTCTTTAATTCATTGTGTATGTGATGACCCCACTTGACACTAACGCTTTAAGTTTCCAGCTTGTTTAAAAAGGCCTGGAGAGGTTCTCCATCACGTCAGTTTTAGAGGAGCCAGTTGCAAAGGTGCAGGGATTTCCACCTGAGCTGATGATACTGATGATGCCTCAGCAATAACCTGCACTTTCAGCACCAGTCAGTGTGACGCTTTTGTTTTGACTCACTGAGGCGGTTTCATCTATTTGTGCCTACAAGCAACAGGTACTGACGTCAGTTTACCCGATGCTGCAGGGAAAGTTGTTTTGATATTAGTCAATATCCAATAAAAAAGTTTCATCAAGGAGAAGATCAGGAACAAAATGAAACATGACCAAAATTACACTAGTGGAATGTCTTTCATAACCAGCAGCATCTAGAGATGCAAAATGGCTCAAAACGTCTATTTTCTCAGTAAATCCACATATTTTGGTTAAATGATGTCTTCAGTGTTCCTCTATATGTGAAGGTTTTCATCTAAAGGTCAGAGCATATCTTTTTTTCTCCCAAATGTCTAGGAACTTCACCACGTTTAACATGTGCTCTGTGATTTGAAAATCATTACATTATGTCTTTATTTATATTTAACACAGTATCCCAACTATTATAGAATTATTTTTTTCTATAATTTTTCTATAGGAACACCCTCAGGTATCTATGGTTGCCTAAATGCTCTTGTTAGACTTTTCTCAACAGAAACAATAAGAAAGGGGGCGGGGGGGCATCTTAGTTGTCACTGGGTTTTGTGACCTCATACTTTACAGCATGCCCTGTGGAGGTGCAGCTATAGATTAGTCATTCAGGAATTGCCAAGAGTGACCTTTAGAATAGACTGTATTGATGTTGGAACTTGTTGCAACAGTAGGCTTGAGTACAAGGAAGGATTCACAGTTAAGATTACAGGAAATGCTGACTGATGAAGAGAAAGTCTGATTCCTACTTTGTATCTTACATGCCTATCTTGGCCAGGTCTCCCTTGAAAAAGAGGTTTTTAATCTCAATGGGTTCTTCCTGGTTAAATAAAGGTTAATAAATAAATAAATAAAATGCCTATTGATTATTAAAAATGTAGAGTTGATAAATACCCTTGTTACTACAAATACTGGCTGTGAGTACACAAACAGATGGGGATCTGTGTAATACCACAAATGAAAGTACTGCTGTATCTCTTTGATTTTCACAAAGACATTGAGTCAGAATATAAATTTTCAGTGGAAAACACAGTCAGCAGAAACTCAGAGCAAATCATTTTCATGACCCTCGTCATTTACAATCACACTTACAACTTATTTTTGAAAAATAACAGTTTTGTTCTTCCATTGCACATAAGCCGTATTTTATCTCAGTCCTGAGTAATCTGTTTTCAAGTGACCTACCTAGTTAACAAAAAAGTAAAAAAAAACTCAAAATCCCTCCACAGAGATGGTTGTTTATTGCAAACTGTGATATCTATACAAATCAATAAATACAGTGCTTTGAAATCTGGTCCTTTAAAATTTGTGATCTGGGGCCCCGGTCTGGATGGGCCTGGGCCCCCTTTCCCTGGTGGGTTGCGGAGTATGGGGGTACCTACTGGGGTCAGCGGGGGAGCTGGCCCCAGGGAGGGGTCACTTGCCCCTCCCTTCCTTCCCTCCCCATCTCCAGCTGCCTCCCTCTTCCCGCTCCACCACAACCACCCACACATGCAGGACCTTGGAGTAGGGGTATG
>NW_005187417.1:1717708-1726281 GCF_000239375.1 Pundamilia nyererei
GTTGGTTTTTGTCTTTTGCCCTTCTCCCCCGTCCCTCTTCTCAGCTGTTTCTCTTTCCCTCTTTCTTTCTCCCCTTCTTTCCCCCAGTCAAGTCTGTCCCATGTTCAGTAAGTGAAAATAAAATAAACAATGAAAGGTGAATCAAATGGACCATTATGGCAAGGCTGGGATGGTCAATTAAAAAAAATATATAAATAAATAAATTTGTGATCCCCAGAGGATGAACCCTACTGACTTTGGTGATCTGTTGAGTTTGTATTCGATCTTCTGGTCCTATATCTATATTATTAATTCAAGAAATGATATAACACAACTACAACTTTATGAACTGACTCAGAATTTGATACAAGCATTCACAGTTTCCCTTGTTGATACTTTAATTATATTGATTAGCATGCATTTTTTCCTCTAGTGTTTCGCACATGGATAGTTTCACCAAGAAAAAAAACTGTAACAACTTTGATGTCATGGTCCTGGGACGTTGACCCAGCACTTTTAGTTTGTTATCATTTTCTAGTTCATTATGATGATTATTATTGTTTGAGTTCTATGTGTTATATTCAGTCTGCCTTTGAGTCTGCATCTGTGTCTCTGTCTGTCTATGGTGTCACCCCGTCTGTTTGTGAAGCTGTCTGTTTAGTTCTGTGTCTTGTTTGGTTCCCCATGTTTGAGTTTCCTGCTTTATTGTGAAGGTCTCTGTCTGATGTGAGTGTGTTCAGTTTACATTTCCCCTGTCCCATCAGCTCTGATTCCTCCCAGCCGTCTTGCCCTCCTGTCTCTCATCCCCTGATTACTGGTGTGTGTATTTAAGCCCTGTGTGTTCTCCTGCCTGTTGCTGGTTTGTCTGTGGTCCACGGTGTCCTGTCCCTCGTCTGTGTCGCTCTGCCTCTCTGCCTCTCACCCCATTCTGGTACCCTCTCAGGTTTGTCATTTAGCTTTCCCAGTTTAGGTCTTTAGTTTTGTCTTCCCTCTTGTCTGTTTTGCCATCTCCCCACTGTGTAAATAAAACATCACCAGCATTATCATCCACTGCCTGCGTTTTGGGTCCTTTCTCCCTTCATACCACACGGCTCGCCTCGGCAGTCGTGACATTTGATCTGCCGACTTTTTATATTTCGCCTTACTAAATCTTAGCTTGCATTCATACTAACTAATCGAGAATTGGGTAAATGTTGTCCCTTCATAACACTAATATACTACCATTATCATTGCAAGCATTATTATAAAACTATCACTGTAAGCAGCACTGCTAACATGCAAATCAAGTTGAACTTGTCACCTCAGTCACCTATGTCACCTCAGGATGTGTGTACTAGATGTTAGCACGCTAGCAAGTGCAGCCTCGCATTACCAACAGCATGGCTGACAATTAATCATGTTTGGGCATTCTGCCAACTTCTAGAGAATTAGCATGAATAAGCAACCAAATCAAGTCACTGCAGCAGTGTGAATTATCACTGTGTGAGTAAAGGTTGTCTCACAGGACGCTCCCCTGTGCAGGATGTTTTTAAACTGTAGACACACGCCAAAAAGGCGTGTGAGACAACACTATGTACAAACCAGCTACTTGAGAGGATGATGAAATAAAAGCTAATTCAGTTTTCACTTTTATACGTTTATTTATGATTGGAAAATTATTAATTTTCTTTTTTGCTTTTCTAAAGGATGCAACAGCAGTGCAGTGGTTGCAATTGCTGCTTCAGACCAAATGAGTTCTTGGTCTGAGGCAAGAACTCCTGTGTGGAGTTTGGATGTTCTCGCTCTGCCTGCATGCGTTCTCTCCAGGTGAATGGTGGTGATGTCTTTTGTTGGCCCAGAATGGCAGCCTGATGTAAGTCACTTCTTGCCATATCTCCTCTCCTTGTCCGCAACTGGTCACAGCAGATAGCTATCCTTACCACTGTCACCAAGCACTTGTTCTTAAGGGTCATCTGATTGTTGGGATTTCCTCTGGTTTCTCTGTATTATTGTAGGGTATTTACAATATAAAGTACCTTGAGGCCACTGTTGTTGTGATTGCAGATCTGCTGGGATTTGCCCACACAACCGTCTCCATGTTTAACAGAAAATGGTCAGAAAAAGAGAAAATATCAAATGAGCAGCAGTTTTCTGGGTGAAAAGGCTTTGTTGATGCCAGAGGTCAGAGGAGAATGGTCAGACTGCATTGTGCTGGTAGGAAGGTGGTAGTGACTCAAATAATGACAACCAAGGTATGCACAACAGCATCTCTGAACACACTGCTTATAAAGACTTGAAGCAGATGGGTCACAGCGGCAGAAGACCACACTGGCCACCACTCATATCAGCTAAGGCTGCAATCCACACTGGCAGACCAAATTTGGTCAACAGGAGGTTGGTATGGTAGTGTCAAATTTTGGCATGAACAATCCATCCACCAGTATCAGGCTACTGATGGCTGATGGGTACTTCTAGCAGGATAATACTAGTGTCATAAAACTCAGATCATCTCAAACTGGTTGTTGTACATGACGATGAGTTCACAGTCACCATATCGTAGATGTGATCGAACGGGATATTCACATTATTGATGTGCAGCAGACAAATCTGCAGCAACTTTGTGATGTTATCATGTAAACACGGAGCAAATTCTAAATTAAATAAAGTGACCAGTAAGAGTATTCATTGTCGTTCTATGGTTGTCACAACAATTTTTGTTAAATAAAAGAACAAAAGGTGTGAATGCAGTGTTGCTCAGTTCCATTTGAATGCATGTGTACATGTGAACGTGTGTGGAGCCATAGTGTAAATTGCTGATGGGTGTGTTCCTGGCTCCAGCTAAGAGGAATGTGAGGTGTGGTTGCCAGCGTTGCCCAACACAAAGTAGCTCGGCGTTCAGTGGGACCTCTATGGCAACCACAGGCTGTTTAACCAACACTCAGTCGTCTCTTCTTTACAGGAGACTCTAGGTTTATGTGTAGGTGTGCCACAGTGTTTTCACACTGCAGGAAAATAATGTGATCTCTTGGAAAGACTTTACTCACTGTTCCTCACAGGCTGAGATCAAAGCTTAGATTTATGTGTTCAGATTTTATAGTGACTATGCAACCATTTCTTGCCAACAGGACATCCCCATTCAAAAAATATGCTGTGCTTATTCTTCCTCTTCTTTGATGTTTCAGCTTTGCTGTGCAGCATGGTGTGTAGGGTTTTTCAAATTCAGCCTTGGAAAGAGAAACTTCCAGTATATTTAAACAAAGACTGTATATAAAAGATGGGTGTAGCCACTATGATGTCACCTGTTTGGTTTCTAGAATCTGTGTTTTGAATGCTTTGTTTGAGTGTTTTGGCCACTGCCATCTGTTGTGTGTTTGTGTGTGTGTGTGTGGCTGTAGTTCAAGAGGCAGAGAAAATCCTCTGCTAATTGGAAGGTTAGTGGTTCCTTGGCTGCTCTATTCTGCATAACCTTGGGCAAGATACTAACCCCAAGTTGTTCTCTGATGTGTCAATTGGAGTATGAATGTGTGTGAAAGTTAGATGGAAAGCACTCAAGCATAGAAACAAGTGTTTGTGTGAAGGGGGGAATGAGGCATGTTGTATAAAGTGCCTTGAGTGCTCATGCAGAGTAGAAAACCACTATATAGAAGCCAGTCCGTTTACTAATAGCATTTTTTGTCCAATATTTGAACAAAACTGTAACTGTACCAGCACCAACTTTCAACAACAAGGACATGTATACAGTGGTGAGGTGTGTGGTGGGATTACATCAGCTCTTCTTGTTTGCAGTGGTGATGCACAGATTGACAGATGAGGTCAGGCAGAAGTCTCTGTGGATTATGCTGTTTGCAGACGACATTGTGATGTGTAGTGAGAGTAGAAAGCAGGTGGAAGAGAGCCTGGAGAGGTGGAGGTATGCAATGGAGAGAAGAGGAATGAATGTCTGTGAATGAGACGGAGACAGGTCGAAAGGTGAACACACAAGGGGTAACGATAGTGGAGATAGATACCATCCAAAGCAACAGAGGTGAAGAAGAAGTGAAGGGGGACATGCAGTCTGGGTGTGACAGAAGTGTATGGTAGATGGAGGTGGGATAGGGTGAGATGGAGCAGATGATCTTCTGTGGTGATTCTTAAAGGAAGCATCCAAAAGAAGCTGATGATTTGGACGAAACACTGGAGCGATAACTAATCAGTGCTAGCAACACTGTGTAGCTAGCTGACAGATGCAATCCACAGGAATACATGTCAGATAATAAATACCAAAATTTCACTCATCAAACGAAAGACTTTTTGGGTGATCTGTGCTTCATAACAGCTTGTGTTGGTAGTGTAAATGGTAAATGGACTGGTTCTTTTCTTCTCTACTGGAGCACTCAAAGCGCTTTAAAAATATGTATTTGTAAATATGTATTTTGATATAACAGAAAATTTTGTTGTACCAGGCCATAAAAATGCACTTCAGCATGGGGCCAGCCTAAAGTGGTCACGCTGTCTCTAAGGTTGTTTTTCCAACTGGTGTATTTACATCAATGCAGATTACCAACTATATTGCAGAGACTCCTCTTCTAATAGGACATCCCCATAAATCATTAATACAAGCATTGGGACAGTAGGAGGAGATTATAGTGACATAAAAGCTGCTGATGGAATGGGTCAACAAAAACACTATCCTTACATAGCATTGTTACCTATTGCAAAGTGATTTAAAACTTTAAACCAGTGACCAGAACTAACTTCAATAGAGAAAACACCAGAAAGCTGGTTTAGAGGTAAAATAATATGCTGTAGCATGACATAAGGGACTGCACTTTGGCTTTGCGCTGGGCATTTCTTGTCAGGGAAAGGTAAGAATTTAAATGCTTTACAAATGCACATTAGACCACCTACCATAAAAAGAAGAAAACACAAATATTTTAGAAATCTGACAAAAACTTGTTTAAAATGAGAAATTATAATTGCTATTTGTCAGGCAAATAACAAACTGAATTCATGTTTTTCAACCCAAATCCTGACTTCTCTGAATCAGTGAAAAATTATTTGAGCATAAGACTCAATCACTAAAATCTTCTTTCCTTTTTTTCAAACAGTGAATTGGAAAATGAATGAATGGCAGCAAAAATTATATTAAAGCATTAAAAATATTATCTCAGTTAAAGAGCTTGTACATACTGGTGGACACACAATTACAAAAATCATTCTGGTAATTACCAATACTGTTCATTTATAAACTTTACAGCTGACTGGATGGTGGTCTTATGATTTTGTTTAGCATTGTATGTAAGGAACTAAGATATATACATATATATGTCACCTAATGTCATCAGAGGGAGAAGGTGGTAACCACAATGTCCCCAGGGAAGGAAACATTCCTGAAATAGTTGCAAAAGCTGCCCATGGTGCACTGCATTTCCCAAAATGGTGTCAAAGACAGAGAGTGAGTTCGTTCTCATGCCTCTCAAAAATGTTCTCGTGGATTTCTGCCAGAGAATGTAACGTTTAACCAGCTCAAACCTTCGCTCCTCCCTTCCCGGGCGACTTTGCGTGAGTCAGCTGGGCTCATTACGCACGTTCCGGTGTGCGGCAGGTGTAACTCTGGCCACACCCACAAGGAAACTCCTGTCAGGCAGACTCAGCAGGCTGTCAGTCGGCATCAGAGCACCGCAGAAAGGAGGAGGAACAGGTAAGAAGCTCATAATTTACCAGGAACACTTGTTGGAGTTTAATGGGAGCGCTTTGGTACAGCTTTTTTTGCTGACACTGATTCCGGGTGAGAAATGCGCTGCTTTCACTTAAGAGAGTTCACGGCTATCTTCCTCAAACTGGATCGCAGAAAAACTAGTCTTTTTTTAAGGATAGGGCTGAGGAACAGATAATCCAGCTGATGCAGGGAAGCACAGAGACTGCTTCAGGTCAAAACTGTGCGCAAAAATAGTTAAGCTAAACTTTTAAAGTTTAGCCTGCGGCAAATGGAGATGCAGGCTTTCATACATTCAGCCAAAGTACATAGTAACATTCCGAATGATTGATTTAGCATGTAGATCTTCAAATAATGAATCTTGAGACAGGCATTGTAAACGGAGAGAAGGTACCGTACAGTTTGATAATCCAATTTCCAATCCAATTTTATTTATAAAGCACTTTAAAATACCCAGCACAGGACCAAAGTGCTGTACAGAAAATAAGTTAAAAACAATAGAATAAAAGAAAACAGCACAAATGAATCAATATAACACATAATACATAAAAATTAAAATAGCCCTATATTAAAAAAGAAAACAAGATAAAACAGCACAGAATCAACTAAAAACAACTAAAATAAAAATAAATAAATAAAAACCAACATCTCATGTGGTGTCAAAGGCCAGGGTAAAGAGCTGCTTTTTCAGGAGTGACTTAAAAACGGGTAGGGAAGACTGTTAAGAATAGGCAATTAATATGGTGATTGAAGAACTATGAAGTAGGATTAAAGCTACTGTTGTTCCAGGAGCATTATGTAAGAGCTGTTCGGAGTTATCAGCATTAGTGTGATAATGTTACCAGAAATCAATAGTCCTCAACTTTTGTGGCCCCCCTTACTGCAGTCTGTGTTTGAGCTTGAGTGCTTTTCATGGTGCTGGTATGCAGGTACCTGTAGTGTATTAATACTGTGGAGAAACGTGTCAGTAATGGAGATACTTAAAAAAAAAATTTTTTCAATACAATATTAAATACTTTAAATTTGATTATAGAATGAAATATAAAGTGCAACATAGTGCAATTGTGTAGCATCGTATTATACAAAGTCAGCGTGGACTCAAAAGTGGTTACTACAGGCTTGTCCTTGCTTTGTATCATGTTAATGAAACAACCTAAAATTAGGCGCTGGGCTCATTCTCACTGTTGAGCTACATTACACATTTCAGTGTTGAAAAACTTGACTGACATGCAAAGAGCCTTGACCTCGGTCTTTTCCAACACCTTCAGGATGAACTGGAAAATCATGTGGAAACCTTTTAGGAGTCTGAGCTAGAGGAGCATTTAGTGTCTGTGGCTTTGGAATGACAGATTCAGTTTTCATGTGTATTGTGGGTGTGCTGTGTGCAGTTTGTGTCTACATACTTATAGCCAGAAAGTATAGTGTGAGGAGTTTATACTACCTTCCATGAAATCTCAATGTTGTAAAGTGGCATGAAAATATACGTTTTACAGTTTCTTATCCACCATAATAGTGACTTTAAGCTTACGTCTCTGCAAGATCAAACTCGTGTCAGGCATTGACAATAAAATTCCTTTTTCTTTTTTTAATACTGATGATATCTAACAGTTTTCATTTTCTCAAGAGTACTCTGCCCCCTGATAAGAGGCAAACAGAGATGAGATGTTATCTTTATTTCAGCTGGGTGGAGGGCGCTATGTGAACTTTTACTGACTCCACGTGGAGCTGCTGTGTTACTTAACACTTAATTAGTAATAGTCACAACAACAATAACAACACCTAACCAAACCATGCTGTTCTTAACTGGGTCTCTACCCCTGCATGCCTGTTTGGTTGAAGAATTAAGTTGGGCGACTGATTACAAGCTGTGATTGTTTGTGTGGGTGTGTTTATGTGCGTGTGTGTAATCACAGTAAAGCACAGTCCTGGAGACACCAACAGTAGTGAGAACTATGGCAGTTTTAAGCCAGAAGATACAACAGGCTAGAGAGAGCAGTGGTTGTTAGGCTAGTTCTTCTGTGAAATAGTCGCCACAAATCGATATTATTTTATCACATTAACAATAATTAAAGGAATAAGTGAGTTCCTATAGCCATTGTGAGCTTATATCTTTGTATTTTTTTTCTAGTTTCTTTTGTTTTTAGCTTGCAGGCCAGCGAGCGTGTTGCTACGCAGCTACTTTTGCAGTCTTGACAGCTAGCTTAAGAAGCAGGGATATTAGTTATACATGAGTTGCTTTAAAGGGTGACGTCAAGCACATACAATTAATTATTATATTTCTGAAAGTTCTGTTTTCTCACATATGTTGCAAAATGTAGAAAATGTCAGCCTCACAGAGATGTGCTAGCAGGCTAAAATGAAGTCAGCTTTACGCAGTTATGTGTTAAATATCGGTGTTGTTGTCCTGTGTTCAGAATGTAAAATGTGCTTTCTAAAGCTGGTTTTTCACAATTGTCTAAGGAAAATTGCAGTCATTCATGTGTAAATGTTTTCTTGGCTTAAGAATGCAGAAACTATTGCCAGCTGTTAGCATTACTGATTTTCTTGCTTAGCTAAAGTATCTTTGTATTAGTCCACTTTCCATGTCTTTATCTTTCATTCCATCTTTTTCTGTTCTGATCACCCTCATCTCCTACACAGCTGTGCTTTTTCGTTCACTGTTATCTAACATATTTTTTACTGTTACTCTCAATTTTGCACTATTTTACTCTTGACTCTTCAGTTTTTAGTGTGTGTGTATATATGTTTTTTTGTTTTTTATTTTCTTTATTTTACTTACACTGTGTAAATGATGACTTGGATTTTCTTGCATGCCAGAAGTTAAGCTTTTTAGTTTTGTTGTATTTAGTACTCTAGTATATGTTACATTATTTTTTGTACATGCTTAAAAAGCTGCCAAAGCTTTTAGCTTACACTATAT
>NW_005187417.1:1727055-1759563 GCF_000239375.1 Pundamilia nyererei
GATGTGTGTATGACATTGATTCATTTAGTCTAGACACAATGTACATGACAATATGTACATGTTTTTAAAAAGGGTTGAACCAAGGCAATGACTGACCCAACACACCCCACAAGGCATTAGTCATTGCATATTGTGCAGCAGTATTTCTCTCTTTTTCTATGTCAAATTTTGACTTAATCCCTTTTCTCACTGAGAATGTTCCAACAATTCATCATACCTCTCTCTGTTTCAGTCACCCTTTCTCCCCTTTCACTCTCACCCAGTTCCTTTGGTTTCTTAATACCACTTTCTTATCTTTTGGATGTTTCAGTTTTTCCTTTTCATCAGTTTTTCAAACTCAACCATGTGTATGTATGGGACAAAAACATTTAGTTTAATCATGTGTAACAACTTCAACCTGTTTATCTGTATCCAGCCTCTGTCCTTCGCACACCCATCTTCTCTCTCTTTAATGCGTTTTAATGGAACTACATTCTTTCACTTGACTCTAGCCAAGGCAGTTAACGAACCAGACCAACAAGAATACACAACTGATCTCTTTCACAGTTTTGCTCAGCACACACCCACCCTACACTCTCTCATTGCTCTCTCTCTCTTGCCTTGTCACTGTTTGTAATGGAGTAGAGATGGGTTAAAATGTTGTGTAAGTAAGTGTTAATGCAAGTCAAAGAATAACAGATTGTAAAAAAAAAAAAAAAATAAATCTCAAATTCTGTGTAAGATCTTTGCTGGATTTTTTTCCCTGTTTCTTAAGGGCATAAATTTCAGACACTGTTTATCTGTGGTAGATAATTTCTTTTCATAAGGAAGTGGAAGGATTGCCACTTCTCTTGTCCTATATTTGTCCAGTTTCCCCAAATGTTTTAAGGAAACACTGCACGCCATGCTGAGATACCACCTTTTGGTGTAAAAATAATATTTTTTCCCCCTTACACTGTATTATCTTTGCTACTTTTCCAGACATTCAGCTAAAGAAATGAGAACAAATAATGTGGCTAAAGATAGATTTCTGAATTGGTTCGTTGCTAAGTTGTCTGTTATGTATAGACACAACACTGGTTTATCCCTTGTGTTAAGTGCGTTTTTTATGCTTGAATGATTCATCGGTTAGTGTTGAGTGGCTTAACAAACAAAGAAACATTTATTCAAAAATGGTCAGGTACAATGACTGGAGTGAAATTGAGTGAAAAGGCAGCCAATGTTCAAATACAAAAGCTCAAAGATTGACTTTTTAAAAAGAAATTCTCCTTGTAAGCAAAGAAAGAAATGAAGGATACTTTAAGACCTTTGCACAGGACTGTATGAGGAGACATTTTATTTAAATTATATTTAAATTCCTTGTAAATGCACATTTGGATATCTGTTACAGAGAAACTTATCTAGCCATTAGATTATGGTAACTTAATTGCTGTTGACGTGGCCTTCACAGTACCTTTAGCTACATGCCAGTAACACGTTACAGTTGCTTACTACCCACAACACTTGGCCTACATCACAAACAGGTTAGCCGCATTAATTAAAGGGAATGGCCTTAAGAGAAATGTATCCTGTATCTATGGTTTCAGTTTCTCTAGTCAACTCACTGCCAGTGCACAAACCTAACTTTGCCAACACCATCATCAGCCCTGCAACCCACTGCACTCTTGGTGTCACATTTTTGCTAGTTTAACATTAAAATTTATGTGATGAGCTGATAATAATTTGGAGCTTTTGCATTTACAGTATAGTGTAAAATGTCTTTTTTGGCTTTCATAAATACAAAGTGCTGTTTGAGGGTTTAGACTTGGCTTTAGTTTAAAAATTACAATCAAGTAAAGCTTCATAGCAACATGGCTGAAACTCTGACAATTGTTTCTCATTAACTTTATTGGTAATGTTTATTTTGTTTTCTTCAAACTGAAAAAATATATTATGGAAAGCATTTCTTAAACACTAACTAGGAAGTCTAATAAGGACGTCCAAGCAGTCTTAAAGAAGTAGCTCAAAGTGATGTTGAATTGACATCTGCAACATCAGTTTGACTTTCATTTTGGAGCATGCTGAACCTGATGTGCATTTACTGGACGAAAGTTTTCATCCCATCCTTGAAGTCTTGATCAAAAACTAAAATGATTTTTTTCAAGACATCAAATTAAAGAAAGAAAAAATGGTTTTGGGCAAATTATATAAAGATTAATAAGGATGTATATAATTTTCATCAGTGCTTTCTAATCCTGAACACATTAGCACTAAGGCTACATTCACATCACATGCTGATGTGGCCTGAATCGAGATTTTATAGCTCCAAATGACTGTGGGAACTAATAAATTACACATCAGAACTGGCTCACTTGGATACGTTTTCCTAGAACGTACTGCACAAGAGATTTACTAAAAACAAATGAAATTTAAAAAAAAAAAAAAGAATATCAGTAAGGCCTGTATTGTGAACAGTTTCCCAAGCCCATTTGGGACAGTCTCATAGACGATCCCAACTTTCACAAAGCTGGGTGTGTGCGAGAATAATTGAGATTATAGATGATGTCATTGTTTTTAAGAAATTGTTTCTCACCTGTAGATACAAGTCTTTGTGTGTGACTACTTCATTTGCCGAAACCTCCATTACCTTAACGTTTAGCTATGCCATTTAAGTAAGAATGATGACATCAGCATTCAGAAATTCACTTGATGTCAAATCTTTGGTGACAAGTTTTGACATTTTTATTAGAAAGGGCAGTTACAAATTTAAATTCAAGAATGTTTTAATCCATTTTTTTTCTTGAATTTTCAGGAAAAGGTTTATTTTATTTATTTTATTTTCTTAAGGTAATATTCCAATCAAACATCCACATACTCAGCATTTATAATCAGTATTTTTGATCTTCTAAAGAAAGTAATTATGCACTTTTTCAGTGTCATGTTTGTGCACAGGTAGGTGAATGCAATTAGGTGACGAAAAACACCAAAGTGTTATGTCTTATTGAGGTGCATTCCCATAGCTGTTATGCTTTTTTGCTCACAGTGCTGTCTGTCAGATGATATTCAAAGTATGTCTGTGTTTGCTGTCATTCTTCCTAAAGCTTCACTTGTGTTTGCAGAAGTGATTGTACATGTTCAGCAGCCTGACGGAGACAATATGTCAAATACCTGAACCTTAAAAACCATTACGTTGTCTTTTTATGCAGCTTAGTAATCATTCATTCTCCACTTAATGAAATGCACTTGATTAAAACAGTCTGACCGCCTGTATAACAGCAGATGTTTTGGCAGTGTGATGGTCTGTAGCTTTCAACTAACCACAGTCCTTCCAGGAGTAGATGTTCCAACATCTACTCCTGGGACGATTATGACAGTACAATTAGAAAAAACCTGATCAAGTGTTTCTTATTTCGAAGAGTTTCCGGGAGAAAACTTCCTTTCTTTAAGAAAAACATGGCAGTATTGTTTAGATTCATGAAACGATGTCCTTCAGACAGAGAAGACTGGTGTGGAGATGTTTGGCCAAAACCAAACACAGCATATCAACACCGCAAACTACTGCCAGCTGTCACTCAGCTGGCCATGATCTGCTCTGTGTACCAAAGTATTTTGGAGTCAAGTGTGAGACCAGCTATCTGACATGTTGGCCCCAATTGGGTCATTCAACAAGAAAATGATCCTAAGCACAACAGCAAATCTACAACAGAATGGCTGAAAAAGAAAAGGTGATGTGACGATCCGGTCAAAGTCCAGAGTCCAACCTGACTGAAATGCTGTGGCAGGACTTTAAGCAAACTATGCACAACCTCAATGAACTGAAGCGATGATGTAAAGAAAACAACCATAATTCCTCCAGAAATGACGTGAGAGACTGGAAAGGTCATATAGAAAGCAGTTACTCTAAGTTATAGGTGCTAAATGTGGTTCTACAAACTGTTAAGTCATGGGTGTACTTAGTTTCAAAAAACTAGAATCTTCTTTTGGAAAGTTTGTGGAATGATAGCTCGGCTTCACAAAACAGTATAATTATTTATCTTCTATTGCCCCTAGGTTTACAACAAGCCACCTATTGTGTGCAACATTCATTCCTATTATAATCAAATGTCAAGCTGTCTGGTATGGGAAACACCCCATAGTGGCATCTGGTGCCCATCAATCATTAACACAATGGAAGAAAGAATTTTTTATAAACCCCTGAAAAAAAAAAGAAGAAAAAAGATCTCTGTGCAGTTAGTCACTGTGGTTTAAAGAAATGTTCATTAATGACATTTAGTGTTGTGCTAGCTGCCTTTCTATAGAACAGATTGTTTGGTGGCTCAATAAAAGACGTGGAGCTACTGTGCATGTGTGAGAGAGAAGAGAGACACTGGGGAAAAAAACTTATTTACTATTTCCATGAAGTGAAAATAAAGATGTGCTTATGCATTACAAATTACTCACTCAATTCATCAGTTTCACAACTCTAAGCCTGCAGTTCCAGGATGATTCAGTGTAGAAATACATCAAAATGTTAAAATAATGTTGTTGTTGTTTTTTTAAAAAAAAACAACAACATTATTTTAAAAATATGGCATCTTAACATAAGGCTTGTTCTAGCTCACAATCTTTTAATTATGCACACACAGGAGTCACATAAAAGCATGACTGAATGTGACATTATGCCACAAACTGCAAGTCAACAGTGAATCATGTGAAAGCAGCAGGAAGGAGATGGTATGTTAGGAATCAGGGCGTGAGTTTTGAAGGACAAGATGAACGTACACACACACGCAAACTATTTGGTACCATGTTGTGATCTCCTCGTTTTAGTAACACTATGTAATTCAAATATTACTTTTCTTATTGGAGCTGCGGGTGGACTAGCACTGTGTGCTGGTATCAGTCCTGCAGGTAGAAACTCCCCTTTCTTTGATATATCTCTCGCATGACTTCACACTAGTCTAAGGTCAAGATGGCTGACTTCCTAGAAAATCACTTTCTTTCACTGAGCTGTTTATAATGCAGATAAGTTTAACCTGTCTTTCATAATGCCATTATTGCAGACTGCAGCAGCACCACTTTAACACAAACTCGAGGACTTCCTGTTCTTTTGTACTCACTTGGGTTGCAGGTATATGTGTCAGTAGTCACCTGCTTACAGTTTTCATGCTAGGTTAAACTAACAGCCTCTCAGCTGTACTAATAATATTTAACATACAGACAAGGGCCATACCAGTGCTGTGTTTTAATCAGGTGATACAGGGGAGAGTATCAACAAGCAGGGGCAGGGGACAAAGAAAACCATAATAAATGATGAAATGAATAAAGCGAACTGCTGTGTTGAATATACTGAAAACAGTAAAGCTAATAGTATTTGCACTCTTAGCTACAGTTCATAGACCTACTTTAAAAAAAAAAGGTTTAATATCAAAATATACTTAAAGTAAAAATACTGTTCATGTGGAATGAGCCCTTTCAGAATCTTATTGGATTGCAATTTTTTGAGGTATTAATGTGTACTAGCGAAAACCTATCATGGTATTCTTCTTTATTTTCATCGGTTACTGCATATAGAAAGACAGGAAAAACAGATGTTCATAAACACCAAACAAATACACATATTTCTTCTTTTTCTCCTTTTCAAGATACGTATTCATTGTAAAAGATAAAGTAATCAGTTACAGGTACTAATAGCCTCACTGTTTGAACACGTATTTACAGCTCATTGTAGTTCCAATTTGGACATCACATTAAGTCGATTCCAGTTCTGTGTTCATGGGTCATCTGCAGATCTATGAATTTGCTTTCTAATGTTGTTGTTACCTTTTGTTATCATTACATTGTATTAAAAATGTAGCTGTGTAATAGTGTAGCTTTCAGCAGTCACATTTCTTTTGTCTGTTGCCACTGTGGCTGCTGTTTTAGCAAAAAAGAAGTTTTAAAATCACTGACAGGGTAGTGATTTTAAGCTCTGTGGACACCATACAAACTGAATTGCTTTTAGAGATTATCAAAATAACTTACTATAATGCAATCCATTACACTATCCATTTGTAAATTCAATAAGAAGAAAAACTGCAGTACTGTATAATTTAGCTGAAGTGGGAAAGCTTCACATTCTGGTTCTAGAAACGTCGCTCTTTTTGCTGTTGATTTCCTTCCATTTCATCATCCTTTCCAAAGCTCACACTCGCCTCCATAACATAGTGCTCGGGCCAAATGGTTTCGATTTGAAGGTCATGAGTGTGTTTTGGAACCCATTTTCTACATCTTGTAAATTCTTCCGCTAATGGACACCTGAGAGTTAATTATTCATCTACATCATTTAGAAACTGCTACAGAGCTTCTCCTCGAATGCATCTCAGTGCATTTTTGCATTTTATAGCTCCTTGTGTTTTGTTTTTGTTTTTTCACTCCAAGTTTTAATGAGTGTTGTTTTGCATTATGCAGTACCTCCAGGCTTCAATTTAGCATCTGGGAAAGTTGGCTTGACTCCAAGACTGTGGTCACCCAGTGCTTATTACTCATTAAGCCTCATCGGAGGGCCGAGTGGGCGCAGGCTGGGTGGGTGCTGGGTGGGAGTTGCAGTGCTTGGTGCATGTTGTTGTTGTGGATGCTCTAGTTTTGAAACTAAACTTGGAGATGAGAAAGTGAAGTGAGTTTAAAAAAGAAAGTGTTTATCATTTGCATATCCTTCTACTTTGTCAACAAGTGCAATATTTTTCCTACACATCATGGCTCTAGAGTAAAAAATTATTGTACTGAACGTGGTGTTAGCTTCTTATTAATTGGCATGTTTATTATTGTTTTCAGGGTAAAACTGATTTTGCTTTGCTTAAACTATTCAAGGGCAGTAAAACTGAAGCTTTGAAGCAAAAAGGAAGTAATATATTTCAGCAAATCAGCTTAAAAGCATCAGATTAGTCTCCCAGAGGCTAGATTATGTTAACAATGGCAGCATTTTTGACAAATTTCTAAATGACCAATTTGTCCAACTTCATCAAGGTTAATTTTTTTTAAATGCACCCCACTGACTGTTAGTTGGAAAAGACTACTGTGTGGTTAGCCTTAGGCATGTATGCCAAATAGAATACACATTTATCCAACCTTCATACCAAATTCATGCCAAATGGAAAGTCTTTGTTGTTGGGTTTTTTTCTCACACATAGGCAGGCCACTAAAGTATGTTTGGAACTAAAGAATGCCTCCAGCCTCCACTTTACTACTCAATAACCATCTCACTCTTATTTTCAAACATCAGTCGTTGCTAACCTGTTAGCTCTGGCCCATTTCAGCCAGGTCACCCTTGTGGTGGTTGTCAACATCATTCAGCTCAATCTCCAACGCCCATTGTTGTGAACTGCAGGTGGCAACAGTAGTCTTTGTTCTGCTCTGGAGATCTGCTGCAAGCTGCAGGGACCACTCTAACCAGAACCTTCGGCAGGTGGGGAGCTGGTTCATGTGCCACTAAACTGAGCTCGCAGAAGCTGCAGAGCAAAACGAGCTGCCATCACCAGCTGCTGAAATCTGTCAAGAAGTGGGGGAGATGGCTGGCGTTTCCTCTGTTATTTATTCTCATTAAATGTATATAGTGTTAGTTTGTAACTCATTTAAGCAAGCGTAGGTGTACCGTACGTTCATGTACACACGTACCACCCCGCAACCACCACAAATAGAATCTGATTCTAGAAACACTGACAGGGGATGGAAAACAGTCTTTATGACATAAAGACTGGAAATTATAACATATCCAACACACTATTCCAACTGGGCTAGGCTGACTCTATTTGTTGTTTAAAGAGTCAACCCTAAATTCTGATAGGGCATGAGCATTACGTTACATGTTGCTGTGTTGCAAAGCTCTAATTTCATTATGGTCATACGTTGTCATTGCCTTTTTTTGCCACCACCTTGTTAGTATCTGGTTAAGGATGGGCAGCAAAAACTATTCAGATGAGAAGGTGTTGAGTGTGTAACACCTGGAAGTACTGGTAATTCTCATGTTATAGTAAAAATAATTTTTAAATAAAATGGAAAGATGTGTGAAATAATTTTCTTTTACTTAAAGCCTTGAAGCGTTTTGCTCACTACACTAAGTGCTGTTTTATTGGTCAGTCACTCTTAAGACAAACTATGGAACAGTTCTCACTGTAGTATTTGCATCGTACAATGGTTTACACTTTTTGAATTGTGAGGCTTTATGTTTTTCAACGATGCATAATTTGGGTCAGGCATATTCCTTTGCCTGTATTTGGACTGGTCAGTATTGAGAGATTCAGACTATCCAAGTAGTTTTAAGTACTACTCTTAAATAAATGACTTTACATGCATCACATAGCCAAACGTTACTAGATGGCCTAGCTGAGTTATTGCATAAAGTCACTAATGAAGTCATATGTCTATGCACAATTAACTTCTACAAGTGCTTCATCAGGGGCGTCTCACTTTTCTCTGAGCCTCTGAAGGATTGCTGTGAGACTGCCCATCAGAATCTCTTCTTGAATCACATATTGTCCATTAGCTGTTATTTTTATCTTATTGTTGCAAGACATTTTTTTAAGCATTTTGTCTGTATTTTGTTGGACGGTTCACATAGAATCAAACATCTGTGTAAATCTGTGGTAAAATTTAATCATTCACCTATAATGTGTCTGTCTGCAGACCAAAAACTCATGACTGCGCAAATAAACATGCAGACACATTCGAGGACCCACCCTGTGTAGTGCAAACAGAACCGTGTTTTACATCTGTCGCCCGTGTGGGTCTTGGATTGTGTCCAGTTCTTTAGAAGTTATACGGTATAATGTTATTTTCAACTAATTGTGCTTTCAGTCGTGGAAAGTCCCATTATTTGTAAAATCTAAATATATTTATTATTTTTAGCTTTCAAACTAAAGGCTGGTACTTTCACTTCTTCTAATCGGGGACACTCCCAATAGGACACAAGGTTGTGTTTTATGTTCTTGTCTCCCTGAATGTGTAATTTCCCACTGCATGTTTGGTTTCCTTTAGGTCTACCTGCTGTGTCTTTGTGTTGCTCTACCTGTTTTTCTCCCTGACTGTCGGACAGACGACAGCTCACAGAGGTTTTATTTCTTTTGGATGAGTCTTTGGGAGGAGCTCATCATAAGTAGGTTGCACACCCAGCCCTGCACACCTGTGCATGTGTATGCATTGCGATGCGGTTGGGTGGTGGTGAGAGTGGTATTGTGCCAAACCCTAAAATAACCCAGAGTAATACCTGTATGCAGTAAAAACATACCATTAATCAGTCTGGTGTAGGTCGTGCATTAGGGTAAAAAAGGAAGTTACTGGAAGATGGTGGATTATTTTCCGTAATGGCACTTTATCTGCCACAGTTTTTCCATACATGTTGTGGAAATCTTGAATTAAGTGTTCCCTAGTTTAAGCTGTCATCTGCATTAAGATGCCAAATACATTTTATTTTCACATCATCACTTGACAAATGTATAAAGTTTTCCTTTTCCCTCAGTTTAGAAAGTGCTTCCTGAACATCACCTAGTAAACTGTGTGTGTGAGCACTTTTCAAGAAATGGGGGGGCATAGTGGTTTTGTTGTGTTTGACATGGTTAACGTCAGGGTGACAAGAGATCTGAATCTGAACTTGTGTAATTGTTAACTACAGAGGGACAGGCCCACCTATGCTTCAATTAAAAGGGGAGGTGACAGGAAGAGGGCAAATACAGGAGAGGTGGTATTTTGTTTATTCACCTCATTGGGTACAGACAAACTGGTTCTGCTGTTTTATACTGCTGGTGTGTTTACAGAGAGAGAGGAAGAGGCGACTTTTGTTGTGATTTGGCACTATTTAAATAAAATTGAATTGAATTGAAAGAACTGCATGTCCAGTAAGGTTTAGCTGTGATTAATTAATCAACTACAATCCTCAGTACTGGGTTGATTTCAAACTTGAATTTCTAAATAAGTTCCGAAAGTTTCCAAAGAGACTAAACACTCTGTTTGGTCAAAGTTATGTTGACCTCCTTGTCCTCCGCTGTGTATTTTCTGCATTTCTGCTCCTCCATTGTTTGATCCCAGTTGTTCCAGTTCGCAGTCCAGCTGAGTAGAAATAGAGTTAAAAAATGCAGTAGAAATGTCTGTTGTGGTGTAGATCAGTACCCATTGTAGGCTTTTCCCCTAGAAATCAGGTTGGCAGAAGTGTTCAATTCAGCACAACTGAAACACGTATGTTTTTTGTAGTTTTTAATACATAATGGATGACAGTCGGGAATTTAACTTTCTATTTTCACTGTGTATAGTAAAAACAATGTTTTTGACAGAGCGTGGGAAGTAACAGGTTCTATCTGGTGGACTTACATTAAACATAATAGGCCATTTAATGTGCTAGCAGCCAGCAGGAAAGATCCAGAAACGAGAATTTCACCACTTAGCTTCTTCATTTTCAGATGCAGTGTTAGGTTTCTGAAAACATCTTCACAGTTTTGTTTTGACAGAACTACAATTTTAGAATAGAATAGAATAATCCTTTAATTGTCCTACAAGGGGAAATTTGGTAAATTTTATTAACAATTTGGTAAATTGTATTAACAATTATAAGACAAGCCTTAAACTTAAAGACATAAATGTAGTTTTATCTGACGGAGGTCTTTATTTTGAAAAATTAGAATGACATTTTTAGCATTAGGAGTTAACCAGACTATATTTAAAGAAAAAACACATGACTTGGCAATTTTGTAAATTAACATAATCGTTACACTGTTAATGAACTTCGTCACTAAAAGTTGTTTCCATAATGAAACATTCCTCGTCAGTAAATGTTACTGCAAGGCGTCGCCTGCTGTTCACTCCCAGTTTAAAGCTTCTGGTGGCTCAAAGTGCATCAGTGCACAAGGTGACATACCAGAGCTGTGAGTCATGAATAAGGCGTGCTGGGTAGGAGAGGTTTCCTTGTGTACAGACATAGTTGCTTGCTGAGCAACAAATATCTGCAGTTATCGTGACAGTGCATGCCCATAGACCTCTGACCCTTTTATCTGATAAAATGCCTCACTTACAGATTTTAAGATTTTCTTTTTTCCTAAAAAGAAAATTGTAAAAAAAACAAAAAGAAAATTCATTCTGAATAAGCAACTATTCACCATGATATTCAATATTAAGAGAGCTAGTGTCAATGACAAAGGTGATGATGCGTGATTCATAACTTCCTGTGGGTGGTAGAGTGTCTCACCTGATTACATAACATAATATTATTGGTTTAAACAATGAGATCTTAAAAAAATATCTTAGAAGCGATCTGAAAAGAGGGAAAGTAACACTCTTATCAGGAAAATCTTACTTTCACTAATGACAGCGTTTCATTAGCTCCTGGAGCAGGGACAACTCTTGACTAGGTTGAAGGTTTTATGATTTCAACTCTACACTGGACTGCAGGTTAGTTGAATTCGAGCTAACTCATTTATGAGTAAAAGTGTTCTGGATTTTTTTTTTTTTACAGAATCTGCCAAGACTAAATCAGAGTCAGAGTAAAGCTTCAGCAGGCTTTTAGCCTATTTTAGCTCATATAGGTTTGGTTTAATAGCACATTTGTGTTTACAATTTATGGTTTAATGTCCTAAAGTCAATTTCCTCCAGCAGCTGTTTTCAGGAAACAAGCTTTTAAAAGCAGTCGAGTGCAGGAAGGGGTCAAGGGGGCCATGCGTGAAGTGGCTGCTTGTATTTTTTGTAAACTTAATCACATGACTACAAACACAAAGGGAGACTGACAACATGGAGAAGCAAAACGATCAGAAAGACATAGAAAGTGACCTTAAGCAAAATCAGCACAGAGGGCTTTGAAATGACTACAAAGGGATGCAAAAAGCAAAAGAAGCATGACCGACAACCTTAAAGAGACAAAATAAGAAATGCCACCTGATACACAGAGACGTACAACGGGAGTGAATTTGGAGCTGGCATTGATGAAGTGTAAAAATTCATGTTGTCCTGAGGAGTGATATAAGGTAAGTGGACTGTTCCTTTAGATCCACCTCTATGATAAAATCTACACACATTTACACAAGGAACAGAAACGCATTAAGTGGCTTTGCCCTGACATTAGCCAGTTTTATTACTGTCTCTGAAGGATGAACCTGGACTTTATAATTTCAGTCCAACTGCAAAATCTGGCAAGGTCTGGACTTTTAATCTTGCTGCTTAAATCTTATTGTGGGCATATGATTAAAGAGTCTTGAAAAAGGAGGGGGAGGCCTGCAGAGGTATTGGGAAGAAGGCCTCACCTTCCTCATACCTGCATACTTATAAAGGTGTGTCTATTTAACCTGCTACAGTCATCAGACCCCACCTAGACACACCCTGGGGACTCCCCCTGACTTTGAGGGGTCAGGGCAGGAACTGGTATTTGTGACATGGGTTCTTGTACTCTTTAGGATATCTAAATAATACCTTTAAAAACTGATCTGCATATGAAATACAAGGTCTGAAATGCCTAACCCATGATACTAAAGCTTGCATTGTCTTACAAATTGGACCAAACGTGTATTACAATTTAAAGCTGAAGTTTTGTAACAAAATTTTAAGTCTAGAGCTTTTTCCTCCCTCTGTATCGCCCTCAAACACACACACATAAGAGGCTGAGTGAGCTAATCAATCAAGCCCACAATCCGTGACAAACCTTGGCTGGAGATTAACTGACCAGCTCACATTCTCTCTCCACCAGTCTCTCTAACACTCTCTCATCCTCTCTGTCTCAGAGGTTGTAGTTAGGGTCATCTCCATGTACACAGTAGTGCAGCCCACCCACTAACACATACACATGCAAACACAGAACCCCCCTGTGGTCTGAGCTCAGTCAGGAAATGAGTTTTGAGCCCGTCTGTCATCATGAGCACTTCTCTCTCTCCACGTCCTGCAGTGAGTACTTATGAAATGTTTCACAGCTGAAGGCTAAAGTGTGAGATAATTAAGAGAGTTCAGTTTTACAAGTTTGGTAGCAGCTCATTTGAAGCTGTTTGTTGAAATGTAAGGCTTGATCAATGAAGAATTTACCTTACTGAATCTTTTGCAGTGATAAATATTTGATGAGATACCTCAGAGTGAGACATTTCAGAAAATGTTTTTTTTTTTTTTTAGCTACAAAAAACATTTCACAAGTGACAGTTGTGTATGTTTGCTCACTTGGTCAGTTACCAAGGGGTGCCCGCAAAGGAAGCAATTTGCTTTTACGCTTTGCTCGCTGTTTCTTGCAAGCAGACATTTTGGGCTTTGGTTGCTTACGTAACCCTCTAACCTTTTTAGTACCTTGTCATATGTCAATCAGCTGTCTCTTTAATTCACATTAAAAGTCTCTGTGATTGCTTGTTTCTGAGTTGAGAAAGATTTACTTGGACCTGCCCACTTTATGTTGCCAGTGGATCTATCTCCTTGAGGTTGTAAATGACATTAATTTTCAGTGGTCTTTTTTTCTCTACGTTGCTGCCCTGTTAGTATTGAAAGGGAAAATAAATTGTGATTGTCAAATTAGCTATTTAGCTAGCCTAGAAAGAGCTTTTAAATTCAGTATTATAAAGCCTCAAAGCTAAAACTAAGCTTTTATTTATTTTGCTTTATTCAGGACGGTGGCGCAGTGGTTAGCAAACTAAACAAGGTTCTTAGTTCAGTCCTACCATTGTCTGTCTCTATGTGTTAGCCCTGCAACAAACTGGTGACCTGTTCACAGTGTACCTTTCCTATCAACGAAGAATGACTGAAATTGCTTTCCAGCAGTGAAATTGTAGCTTGTAACACTTTGCAAATGTAACGTTAGCTGCAAATGGCTAACGTAGCCTAGCCTCACGACGCCCCAAAACACTTCTCTTAAGGTCTTCTCACTTCTGTTGTCGGGTGAAATCGGAGACAGAGTTGCATAAAAAAATCAAATTGTGATTAGTTTGGTTGCTAGTAGATTGTCTCCTGCAGTGTTTGTGGACGATGTCAATTACATTCTGAGCAGTAGTGAAATTTCAAGTTTGATAAAAACTGGAAAAGGCGTTTGAAACTTTTGTCTTCAAAGTAAAAGTTGTGCCTTACTGCTGCAACCAGTGTGTTGTAAAAGTGGCAAATTTTACTTTCATTTCATTTCAGCTTTGTTTGTTTTGCACTTTTTACAATTTTAAATTGCTTGGCCAATATTTGGTGAGTGTTTGTAGACAAGTTGATGTCCTCTGTGCAAACTAGAGGCAACTTGAGCAACATGTTAGTGACCAAATTAATTGCAAGGTTGTTTTAGATCGAGTATTGTGCATATCTTTGTGATCATTCCCACCTAGGGATTGCCAAAAACCTCACGTAACCACTTCTCATTTGGTTCAGGAATACAAATTTTTCTCTAGTGATTTTTGGTTGCTAGCAGGTTATCCAGTGGTCTCAAGGCCTTAGCCATCATATTTTTAAAATGTAGTTATGTATTAACACCATTTGTGTTTTTACTCAAATATGTATTTAAACATTTCTTTAAGACCATAGACAGTGTGAGGTTATATTATTCTTACAGTTGCAGCATTTATATATGACTAATTTGTTTCGCCAATTAGGTTTTGTCGGGAAGCATAATTGGAAAAACAAATTAGCAGTATATAAACATAATTTCTAGGAGTAAGGGTTGTACAGTAATGAGGAGAGAATTATAGCGTCCCACATTCATCAGCCATTATATTTTACTTTCTAATTACTTTTTCTAAAAAGAATAGGACTTTGTTGGGTCCACTGAATGTCACACACCATTTAAATACTGTAAACCAAGAATGGTTTTCCTATTTCTGTCGTCTTTTAACAACTAAAAATGTCTCTCTGCTCTCCCAAGCTCCTGTCAGCGCATATAATCTTTCTCGGAGGGATTAAAATACAATGGACTTGTTTTGATTGCTTTTAATCAGACAACACAGACTTGGTGTCATGAACAACCAGCCCACTCATGTTATGAATGCATCCACTCGTATGGCGAGGAACGGAATTAATTGCCGCTGTCCATCTGTAGTTTTTATATATGTATGAAGATTGATTTTCTCATTTAAGTTAAAAATGTACATATGAGTCACTGAGGTTCGCTGCTTCAGCTCAGTCTGACAATGGCTCTCTGTGGTGGGTTTTGAAGCTGGTGGGTGGGTGAGAGTCTACTCAACAGGCAAAGTTGTGTTGTTACCAACACCTCCATTATATGTCTCTCCTTCAGAACAACATTGAATATTTCTGAGTTTATGTTACAGAGCACTTTGACATTTAAAGACTGAAACCAACTTAGACAATTTTAAGAGGTTCTGCACTTTTGCTATTACAAATAGCTTATTTGTTTCACTTTAAATGTTTTTGTACCAGCTCAGCTTTTCCACTGGGGAATTTTCAAGTTTGTGTTGCTGATATACTGCCAATCATTTTTCTGTAGGTTTGTAGGGTAATCCATCAAAGTGAAGACAAAAAGAGAGTCGTGTAGCTGACATGCTGACACACAGAGATGTGACCTCTCCTCCAGGACAGGACAGGAGCTCTACAGAGCATGTCATCTGACAATTTGCTTTATCATGTGTACTAATTTGGAGGTCTGCTAGTCAGCGCAACAGCTCAGTTGAGGCAAGGGCTAATTTTTATTTTATGCAGTATTTAGAACTGGAACTATTAGACTTTCTATTTAAGCCACCTTATTACTATCTAGATCTGAGACTGTTGACAAGACCAAATAAAATTTTAGCTATATAATGAAAAGTTGTAACCTTAAATTACTTGCCTGGTTGTGTCTTTTTTGCTCTAAATAGGAACATATTTAACAAAATGAGCATTATGTCACAATAAAGAACACTTGAAACGAGCATTTGAAGCCATAATCTCATCAAGAAAGCATTTACTGCGACCATTAATAAAGTGAGAAGTGGGCCCTTTTCTCATAGACTCCAGTATAATCAGATTTCTATTTGCAACCAGAGGATTCATCCCCTGGTGGCCATTAGAAAGAATGCACTTCTGAAATGTCTGGTGTTCATCTTTTATATGGAGTTGATAATTTTATCTTCATCTTTTGTTTTCAGTTATGTTGAGTCAAATTATCTAAAGCAGCACAATGGGGTATTTATTTTTTTGTAGCGCTTTGATCTTTTTATTCTGTCTGATTTTATTTGATCATCTGCTTACATGCTCTGTGTTACAGATGGAAAACAGTTGCGTGCTGGTATCTACGATATCCGGTCTTTGCTTCAAAAGTGCATAACTTTGAAGTCAAAATTGAATTTAGAGGTTTAGCGTTCACTGCGGAGGGCAGGATTTGATAAATTTCAGCCTTCCTCTCTCCCATTGCTCCTCTTCATTCCACACAAATGAAAATGAGCTCATGTGGTTAAAAAAAATCACAGGAGCGTGCCTTGCTAATTGGGTGTTGTTCTAATTTCAGTTCACAATGTCATTTTGTCTTCCAGGCAGAACCGTTTGTCCTTCAGTTAATCTCAATTTCTACTCTAAATGCCCACTTTAGTTGCAGAATGTCTTTCTCTGTAATAGCAGCTATTAGCATTCAGACTCAAAGTGGTATTTGGTTGCTGCAAAAGCCGTAGTTTGTTAAGGATACAGCAGATTTACTGTGTGACATTTGCTGAGATGAAAGATGATTAAATGCTCTGCTTCTCTCTACAGTCTCCAAACTTCCAGCGGAACAAAGAGGAGTTTCCTGCTTCGTTGGAGAAACTCCGGCAGCTAATAGAAGAAGAAGTTCACATCCTACAATCATCCATTGTTGATCAGGTAAATGGCAAAAACAAGAGAAAACCTGCCTCCAATTAATGTAAAGTAATGTAAAGTAAAACTTGTATAGAAGAATATAAATATAAAAATGAAAAGGTTTCTGTTATAAAATATAATCAAAAAAACAATTATACATGAATTATACAAGGGTAAAACAAGGGTTAACGTTATAATATAACAAAAATTACAATGCAGGTATAAGATATGATGAAATGCACAACTCATCTTTCATGAGTGAAGTCATTATAAATTTGTCTGAAGGTCAGTAGAACAGCAGCCGTAGGATCTGAAACATAAAACCACCACTGAAAAAAGCCCTGTTAGATCGTTATCACCTGTATTATTGAGGCATCAAGTATTTTATGCTTGATGTTGGCTGGAGTTGGCAGTTTCGATTTTAACGTAATGTCTGTTAAACATGAATCTTTGCTAGAGGGTATGGGGCTAATTGCACAACACTGCCTTAACTGCATTCCTCCTAACAGTCTGTATGGGGGTTTGTTTTTCTTATTTCCACTCTCTTTATGCCATTGGCTTGATTCTTCCCTTCATTTCTCTGTGGGAATCTGGGCCCGCTTCTCTCTGTCTGCCTCTCCTCCTCCCTTCCTTTCCCTCTTTGTGGATGTCTCCTGAGGCCATGTTCAGACAGGCAGCTCAAATCCGATTTATTCCCCTACTCTGAGGCCTTAATTGCAGAAAGTAAAATAATAAAAAAAGAACAATCGAGATAAACCCGCTTTTGAAAAGCTAGTCAGTTGGTTTTAATGTCACACTCTGAAGTTTTTTATGATCATAGTTTCATAAATGCAGATGTGCTACCAGCCAGTCCTACTGGGAATTTCGAAGATCTTAACTTTTTATCACCTCCACCCTGTGCTCTTACATAAAACTGATTGATGAAGTGTATTACCCAATGACATGACATGGTAGAGAGCACTGTTAGAGATTACCACATATATGATATTCATAGTCAAAAAGTAACACAAGTTAGTTTAATTTTCTGTTCAGCTGAAGAACTCTGATTCAGAAATTTAGTCACTTTCACTGTGGACAGTGAGGACTAAAGATCATATCTGGGAAAAACAAATCAGATTTGGCTGCTGAGTGAACATAGTGCCAGTTTGTCTCTCAGACTGAGTCACATGGACACATAGACACACAGACGAAGGGGAGGATGAGGGTGATCGTCATGTTCTGCCAGGATGACTCAGTCGGTCTGTTGTCTTTCAGCCTACAGCCGCTCACTGAAGGACTCTGTCACCTTGACAAGTTCAGACTCACAACCAGAACTTTATATTCCAACTTGTTATGTACTCATAGGGTCTCAGTCCATTTCTTTTCACCTCCTCTCGTCTGTCTGTATTTCTCATGCCTGGTGATTCATCCTTCTTCTGTTTGACAAAGTGAGACTTCTGAGAGCTGTTGCGTAGTACTCTGCAGACTAAATATATAGGATGACTTATAAGGTGGCTTATCTGTGCTTTGTCTTTTTTAATTGTCAACAGTTTCTCTGAGATTCAGTTGTTAAGAATTTTTCTTACCTCACCTTATACTAAATAAAACAGTTCATACGCTGGGTGTGTGGATCCGAGACAATAACAGAATAAAAAATAGTCACAAATGGACCAGGATATGTCAGTACCAACTTCATTACCTTGACTGCTTTTTCTGTCTGTATGATCTGTCCATTGTGTGGTGCCAGCATCAACTGGTGGAAAGATTATGTCCTAGTGGACTTCCGCCTAATTAAATGGTAAACAGGTTTTCACTGTAATCTAACAAAACTAAGACTCTGTTGTCTACTGTAGTAGCTCTGGGCATCACCACTATGGTGCCTTGAATGAAATGCTCATTGTAAGGTATCAGCAGGTTATACTGCTTGGTTCCCAGAGTTGAATTAAGCCTAGTCTTAGACTAAAAGAAAATGTTAATCTCGGAGTAGGCTTAATTAGTGGCTGGGAAACTGAGCTGTAGTTTAGCAGCCTTGTTAGCATGTTAGCGTTAGGGTAAAATTATAGCTAAAGGGTAATGGGGTTATTAGCTTTTTAAAGCTGTTTGGCTACAAACCAAAGTAAAAGTACTTTTGGCTGCTCCCTCATTTCCCAAGGGGAAGGGGGGGGGGGGCATAATGGTTGGATTTGCAAGTTTAATTTGGCAGGAAATTTTTTTTTTGCTAGATCCTCTTCCTCATACAACCATCCAAGTTTGGGACTAACAATGGAGTACACTTATTTATGCTGCCCGAGGCTGGCTTTGAGACTGTCAATTATATCAGCATTCTTTAATTTCATTGTGTATATAGTTTGATTTGAATATCACCATGAAATATATTGTTCAGTAGAGGTTGAGACATTTTGTTCAATATTACAACTTCCTGATTGTCCCAGATGAAGAGTTATTTATCACTACTACATAATCTTTATCAATCTGATTAACATGGTGGGTTTCACAACACACCATGTTTTTGACATGTTTTCCTCTGTTCGCATTAAAGTTGTGTTGACTAGTATGAAATTGTTGCATATTATCTTTTGTTCCCAGAGTTTACATCATACAAATAGATTCTGAGGAAATTTTGCAAATATTATTCCTAGATTGAGCAGAAACTGGAGGTTTTCCTGTCTTTTTTTTTTTTTTTTGTGATATTGCTGGTGGCCATCGAGAAAAATTTACTAGCACTAGTGAGTGGCACCTGAAAGCTCTAATGACTGTTCCATTTCAGGGTTTGGTGTGTGAGGCCACAACAGGAAAAGAGGGACTGCTGGGATTTGCTGTTCTGAGCCAAGAATTGACCTTTCACCTCCAGCAGCTGCAGAGACGGACAGAGCAAGAGCTCAGCAACATACGAACACAGTGAGCCAAAATAGTTTTTGTGGTTTGGTATTAGGAGTTGTGAAAGTGTTTCCTTTCAAAGAGCATATTTTTAGTTTCTTGTTTCTTGGACTTGAGAAGAATGGATAGTTGATGAAGTTTGAGTTTTCTTGTATCTTCAAGCACCTTGTAACTTCAAGAACACTGCTGAGCAACACCATTATCTGTTTTTTGTTCATAACCTTTCTGAACAATGTTAGTATGTTCAGTCCAAGACACTGGCTTAAGTTCTTGAATCAGGATTTTCTTCTGCAATCTGGGTTATGTCTTAAATCACTCCGGAAATATTTTCAATAGATGGTATTTGTTGCATCATATGATCAAAGTACTTCTAGTTTATTGTCCTGATGGTAGTGAGAATTTCTTCTTCTTCCACACTGGTGACTTTGGCTGTCCAAAGTATCACCGGTCTCCCTGCACCTCTAATCTCCTACAGGAAGCATTAGTTAATGTTCATGCAATAACACTGTGTAGGTTTATATGACAGTACGTAGAGTGATTACATTCTTGTCAGAACTTTTCTCATTTTCTGAAATGAAACACTGGTTCTCATCATCTTGGCACTGGAGGTATTTATATCATGGTAGTTTACTTCTACAAATGATGCTTCTTCTAACGTCTTAAAAGAAGAAACTAACCTGTCAAAGCCTGTATCTTTACATTATCATAAAGATAAAACATTAGCAACCTATTTAAGAAGTAAGGCTCTACACCCCTACACACGGGGCTGTAGACTGACTGCTGGCCTGAACACTGGCTTATCCTGATTACCCTCCTACATATTAATGCATGATAAAGATTTCAACAGTCATCTTGACAGGCCAGTTTTCTCGAGAGTAGCTTGTTTTTTTTATTTCTGTTGAAACTGTATCACGCTATGACAGGTTAGTTGTTGACAGATTTTCTCTCTGGTTCATTTCTGCAGTAAGGACATCTGGAGATGATGAGTTTTTTTCATTGTTTTGTTTTGTTTGCTTAGTGAAAACAAAAAAAGTCCTTTTGCACGTTAAAACCCTTTAGAGTGACATACTTAAACAAACTGAAAACACCCACTTTCAAACCTAATATTCTAAAAAAATGAATCTGCTAACATTAAAGTCAGTGTTTACTGAAGGATTGGTGCAGGAAATTATATGACAGAATAGATCAAATTCACAATTTATTCTTTACATGTTGACTAGTATCAGTAATCTTAGAGTTTAGGTTCCCACCTATTTCTTTGATTGAAATCTACTGCTATGTGGTACTTCACCACATGAGTGAGGGTGGAAAACACCTCTGTTGGTTTGTGGTGTTTTGTCACACACCCGAAACATAATTGTGGGAGTTTTGCTGTATCTCATAACAGGAGCGGCTCTGCTGGAAAAAGAACAGGATCCTGCCTGCCTTTATATTTGGATTTCCCAAAAGAGGGAGTGGAGGGAAATGGAGAGAAAGTGAAAGTTAATGGCTCTTCTAATGAATTAGGTATATTTATGTGTTTGTGCACATGGTGATCTGTGTAATTTAATTACCATCAGTGGAGACATCCATACACTAGCATACTTTTTGACTCATTCTTATTCTAATGAAAATTATTAGAAATTATTAAAAGCCATTAACCTCATAATCTTAATACACGTAATTCCCTGGTGTAAAGTTGCCAGTGGTGTGTGGAGACATTTATTGGTCTTTTCTGGGCTTTTGTTGAGTTTTACTGTGCAAAGTTATGATTTTAACGTGATTGAATGTGATTGTCATCTTCAGTGAAGCATGAATAGACTTAGAAAAACTGTTTGGAGCAGCATCTGCAACCCGTCCCTCTACATCTCAGGCAGACAAATAACAAGCACATCCACGTTATGTAACAGTTGGCCAGATCAACAGAAGTATGGATGTATGCTGATTGCAGTAAGATATGTGCATGCTGGATCCTCAACCCCTTGCTATATGGAGTTTTCTCCTGATAGCTCACTTCACTGTGAACAAAATAGTTGAATAGCTGGATCTGTCCAAACCTGAAGATCTGTAAGGCAAGATCTGTAAAACAGAGACTTTAAGAATAAGAATAAGAATTTTATCAGATTAAATAGGGTGAAGTCAAAAATGTTTACACCAGTAAACCAAAAAGGAAATTCATTGTATGAGCTTTGTTCTGACTGTGCTGAAGTTAGCAGGTAAAACAGCTGAATTATATGTATATGAAAAAAAGACCACAATGCTGATGTTATTTGTTTTATGTTACGTTATGCATGAAAAAGTAAAATAAGTTGCTCCATGTCATTGGGTTTCTCTGTACGTTGTAAGGTAGGAGATAGGTAGGAGCTGCTGTGAATTGGCACTACATTAAGAAAATGTCATTTAAGTGAGCTTGTGAACTGTTAGCAAATCACAGTAAATCAGATGGTAACAGGTCTTGGTCACCGCCCTGTTCTGTCTTCCTCTCTGTACTCCTGCCATCAACCCGTCTTTTGGCAGACAAGACGAGCTGAAACACATCTTAGGATTGAAGGTGTGGCAGCATACACACACCCACCCACACAGACACACACACACACATTATTGTGAGCATATTCCCGGAAACCTCCTAATTTCTCAACCCTGTTGGTCCTCAGTGCCAACGCTGATCGTCTCTTGTCACAGCTTGGATCAAAAGCTTTATGAGCAGAGATGAATAATTTCCCAGTGAAACAGTTACATGTTTTCATCATGTTGCCCTGCCCAGTGGTACCAACTTATTGTATCCACTTAGCTTTCTGGAAGAAGACGTCATCCTACATTAAATTTATTGGGGTTTTCTTTGGCTCTAAAGGAGGCTTACCTAATAATGTTGGAGCCAATGCTGGGTTTGGTTTTGAGCAAGGTAAATCTAAGACTCAACATTCTACCTGAGTAGTGCTTAACAAACAGTTTTCATAACAAGCACACAGCAAAACTTTGAACTTTTTTAGCTTAGCTTCTTTGTTAAATAAACTCCTCCAACATAAGTTAGTCTCAGTCCTCTGACAAGACAACTGAGCTGCTGTTCTGAGAGTAAAACCTTAATCCCAACTGATCACTAACCCTGGTTTCAGTTGTCCTTCACACACGCTGTTCCTAACCTGAAATAATGAACAGTACTATACGCAGTGTGACTGTCCTAGAAGGCAGCTAACTTGCAAAGAAAATATAAATGTATTTAGAAATTTTTTTTTTAGAAATTTGTCAGCATGAAGAATTCTCTATACGTTCAGTTTGTCTAAAACAAGGATAACAAGGATAAAAAGTTCCAATATTCTTTGGATTGTTGGACTGGAGAGAAAAGGCCAACTTCTGTCCAAGTTTTCTTTTTTTATTGAACAGTTTCCTAGACCCCGACTGATGCTTGAAATAAAAAAAAAAAGATTAAAAAAAATTTTAAAAAAAAATTTTAAAAATTATTTTGAGACCAAGAGTCCAAACGTGCTGTTTTTATTTATTTATGTTTATTCAGTGTTAAAAAACAATAGAAAAACAATACAAAACAAAGAAACAAAAAACAAACTGAGAACATCTTTTTTCCCTATAATTAATTTGTACAATGGATAAATTTACTGTCACTTTAACTTACAAACCGCTTACAAAAATAACAATTACACAAGTATTTCAAGTTTTATTATATCTGCATTATAAACACAACATCACAATTTGAAATATTGTAGCTATCATCAATATTGCTGTGTTGGTGCTAAATGTATCTGTGGAAGAAAGCCTTTTTTCTGTTATTAGACAACTTCATTCTGACTTAATAGTGGGAAAATTGTTAACTAATTAACACATTGATATAAATGTTTTAAGTGTAAATTCTCTTTGCACCAATCAGAAATCTCACATCTTGAAACTTGAACAAAGAATATGGGATGTCGCATTTATGAGAAGAGAGCGCTGGAGCTGTTTGAGTGTGTTTTTTAAGTATCTCAAAACAAACCTCAGCTCCTGATCGGTCTCATTTAAAAATAACAAGATGGACTTTTTATTTTAAAGATGTGCAGCAGTGCATTATGGAACAAAAACTCTCATAAAATCTGTACAAAAACTCACAGACTTGGAGGAAAAAATAAAGTGTGATTGTGATGGATTATATGTGTTGCTTTGAGCTGTATTTTCCCATAGACAGACTGAAACTTAGTCTTCAGTCTGGTTACGCAAGAAGAAATCAGCTTTTTGCCAAGACCAACAGGCAGACTGGCAGTTTGGAAACTACCCAGCTGAACTCTGTCAACTCCTCTTCTCGTCTTCATGTTCTTCTTCTGTTCATTCAGTTTCTACTTCATAGCTTCCAAAATCTTCTGGTGTTGCCCATAAAATTGACCAAGAAGGCAAGCTCTGATGCTTCTCTGATTTATCCTATTAAATCAAATTTCCTTTCCTTTCCTGGTTACTGGTTTTTAGTTTGAACATGGGGATTAATAGTTCACTGTCTTCAGGAATTTCACTTACTTGTTAACAAGCCTAATCTCATGGATATTTGCATCGACAGTATGATGATAGCTAATGCTAGCTCTTACAAAACAAGAAAAAAACTGGATTTCCCCCTCACTGAAACTGAAGCAAAAATGTCTTAAATGTGCTGTACCACAGTGTTTATTATGTTATTTGTCAAATATTTCCACTTCAAAAACATACAAAGTTTAGAGTTGAATGTTTTAACATGGTCTGTGGGCGCTGGACAGCTTTTGGAGCCATTGAAAGAACCGCAGCATTCATGAGTTGACTTAGTTTTTTTTAATACCCAGAAGATGCAACTTTGACTAGTAATGAAATTATATATATAAAAAAATCTATGATCTGTTTCTGCACATGTACAAAGGTTTTACCTTTTTTGAAAGTTCACATGACGTTGGACAGATGTATTTCAAAAAGAAGTATGTTTCATAGATGAACTGTGTGGGTTTTTTTTTTTTAAACTGCTCTACCAGCATTCAGGCTTCATACCAGCAGCTATGTTTTACTAAATTTAACCAGTCAGGATTCCTAAATCTAATAAAACATGAAAATGAAACTTTGTTTCCACTAAAATGCAAAAATGAATGACAGCCACCTTCTCTTCTCTTTGTCACGCTTTCAGCCTGAAAGCACTACAGCTTTTGTGCACGAGCTTACATTTTTGTGAATCTTTTATATTTGGCTGTGAGACTGAGGTATGATAATAGGAAGTTGCACAAGTACAGTGCAAAGTCCACCTGCCCTTTTTTGAAACTTAAAAGTGGACCTTTTTTCCCCGGGTTTCTTCTTAAATATCCAAGTCTGATCCTTTTAAAATTTGTATTTATTAGTTTCTCTCTTACATACGCAAAATCAGGCCTTTCTTTTTGTATTCCATCTCCTTTATTTCTCTTTTTTTTTCTTTAACCGTTCTTGATTTCTCTTTCTTTCTTGCCTTTCACTTTTTTTCTTTCATGGCTTTCTTCCCGTCTTTCAGCATATCAAGGATGTTTGATTAAACAAGACTCAACAAGATTTCTTCTCTCCTCTCCTTTCTTTGTCGGAATCTGTTTCTGTCATGCCCTTCTCCTTCTTATTATGCTGTCAAAGCCTTTTTTAGCTCATTATTGCACTCCTCTCACCCTTTTCTTTTATTTCACCCTCAACTCCTCTTTCTTTGTGTGTGTGTGTAATATTTGTGACACATTTCTTCTTATAACAGCACAGAACCCAGTGTTGTGAATCCCTTTCTTTATCAGTATATATCAGTCCAGCAAAGCCTCCATAAGATATTTAGTTTAGTGGTGATAATGACGGTCTTAGCTGCTCTTCAAATCTGTTAAGAGAACTGTTGCTGTGGGTAATTATCTGGCGATCCAGTGACATAGTCAGAGTGTTGAATCTGTAACTTGTGAATGCACCTGCAAACAGCTTTAGCTTCGGCTCTAAATGTATGATTTCAGCAGAGATTGGAGTAAAAGTGGAGCCTGGCATTAACATGCATGATCATTTACATAAAGCTGTATAGCGTCACCTTTGTCCATGATGGAAATGTGTTCTGGAACAGATTTTATACATGAGAATAAATTCTATACGCCACAGTGTATAGATTCTGTGTAAACCAGACACAAGGAAAATTATATATGTGACAAGCTGCAAGCAGTGAGATACATTAATATAAAAAATAAAAACAAATAAAATGACACCCACACGTTTTTCACCTGCAATTATGGAGTAAAATGTGTTTGTCACATACATTCACATAATTATGGAACCCTATTCACGCTTTTCTGTACATAAGCCCCTAATCAGAGCACACTGACAGCTGGCTGTGTGTGTGTGCGTGCGTGCGTGTGCGTGCGTGCGTGTGTGTGTGTGTGTGTGTGTGTGCGTGTGTGTGTGCGTGTGTGCGTGTGTTTCACACAAAGCAGGATTTGACACATTGTTGCCATGTGGTGCGATGTGCGTCTGTTTACATGTTCACGTGAATGTGCGTTCTCTCTCTCTCTCTCTCTCTCTCGCACACGCACACGCACACGCACACACGCACACACGCACACGCACACACGCACACGCAGGCTCATTGGTAATTAATGTCTTTTCACCGGGATGGGTGATGTTCCTCAGCGCAGTGTTTTAATGAAGTCTTTTGATTGGTTAAGATCAGGTTTGATTGACAGGTGACTGATGAGTTAATTTGCATGAACTTCAGAATTTATTTTTCCCTCACGATGTTAATTTCTTCTAAACAATAAACTGAAAAATGTAGATTTCTGAAAAAAAATTATTGGAACTTCATCCACAGTCCAGCAGGGCAGAGCGCTGTCCCTGATTTCAGCCGAAATGACACTAAACTGTTGTTGGTTCTTAACTTTTAAAAAAGTTACACAGAGAAAATGGGAGAAACATGAGGCTCATGTGAAATTCACTCAGTTCCCACAAAAACCCCACAAAAACAAATACTAGCACATGCAATCTGTCTTCATCTCTCCGATGTCCAGGCACCTTTAGAAAAGTCAAACAAAATTCAGAATACTCGACTAGAGGTTTGTCCACCAAAGCCGAGGATTGCATCTGGAATCTTTATTTATATTGCCTCAGCTGTGTTATATGGGTAAAAGAGAACAAGTTTAAAAACCACAGGAAAACAAAACTTGACATATGACTGTGTAACCTGATAGCACTTTGCTTAATGTACATACTTCATGGTTGTTGGAGCACTTGAAGACGTTGCTTCTGATCTGTTAAGACTTTGCTATATATATGTTGTGAATTTTTGAAAAACATTAAATTCATATGTATTTTAGAGCATGCAGTTTCTTCATAACGTTTCCTGCTTTAAAGTAGATGACATAATCCAGCATAAATGTCTTTGAAACATGATGATCACATGATGGTCTGATGATGGTGGAGGAGAGCTCTGTCTTAACACGTTGCTCCAAAATCTCCAAAAAATTGTTCAGCTGGGTTGAGCTTTGTGACTGTGGAGGCCTCGTCATTTTCCACCAGGACAGAAATATTCAAACATTGGTATAACAGAGCTCTCCTCACATTTTGGGGTGCAGTTCAGGTTTTTCTTTCTTAAACTGAGACATTTGCACAACTTCCAAACAACATCCTTTCTCTTTCTTCCAGCCACTCGAAGTGAATGTAAATCAAAGATTATAGTCCTCTTTGAGCTTTACCTCCGCTTTCTGTCCGTCTCACAACAGCTCTCATGACACACAGCCGAGTCAGTGGGCCCTCTTGAAAACCTCATTAACACAATGTTAATATATTTCCCAGAGTGCCTTTGTGTTTTTTGTTTTGGTTTTTTGTATCGTTCCTGTTAATTTGTCTTTCTCTACATGTCGATTCTTCAGTTAGTTCATCAAAGGCTTCTCAGATGAGCCTCCTCTTCGTCCTCGCAAACAAAACACTTCTTGGCCTGTCATCACCTGCTCTTCTGACACTCGTGCAGAGGTTTAGTGCCTCCCAGTGGACGCATGCTTAATGACAGTGCATGTACAGTACCTTGAAGAGGCAGTGCATCTTATTATGTAGCTATACAGGGCCTTTATTATTCCCCCTGTTTGTCCTCGGGGCTAAGTAAGTAGCCATAGGCACCAGTACCACTATCTTTTTGCTTTCTCTAATCAAATTCTGCTGCTGTGACTGTACCAGCTCATAACAGATAACAGTAGTTAATATCATAATGTAGCTGTGCAAGAGACAACAGCACCTACAGTCCATGTTAATGTGAGTCAGAGTGTGGTTTTTGAGTATTTGCCTGCTGTTGACTTAACCCGGGAGCAACAATCACTAAATCTGCATCAGCTGTTCAGCTCTGTGTGTAACTAGGAAAATGCTGTGTTTGTTCAAGGGAGGGACAGTTTCAAGTTAAATGGGACCCCACAGGTTAGTCAGCAACACTTGATGTGGTTACAAAATAGCTGTCAAGGCTTTATTATGTGGAGTGTTTTGAGGAAAATAGTGAAAAGAGAAAAGCACAGGACTGGAGGGTTGAGTGTTTGAAGTATCACAAGTTATTCAGTCATTTAAAGTTCTTGAGCTGTGATGCTGTACCTGTCGGCCGTGTTTTCTCAGGCGAATCTCTCAGCTGCTATAAAACAAACAGAGAGGATTAAAGTTTGCACTGCCTCGTCCTTCTCACTGAGTTCAGAAGCAGCTCAGGAACAAAGAACAGCAGAGCTTAAGCTTCAATTGCATGCTTTCCTCCCCAGAAATATTTGACTCTCATCCATGTTTTTACTAGTTTTGCATTGAAGTTTGTTCATTGTTTGTGCATTTTCTTCTAAGCATGTTAGCTTCATTTCTGTCCACGTCTTCCCGTTTGTGATTGAACCAGATTTTGTCCAAATGTATGCATATAGCTCGTTTTTCTGCCCGTGTCCCTTTAGTAAAAATCAGCATGTTACTGTGCTATTTTTTTAAGTAATTCATAGTGAAAATGTTCTTATGAGAAATCACAATATATGCTATCTGCCACAGTTTGAGTTCTAGTTTTTCCAGCTCAGACGGGAGTTTGACATTCAATTTGCAAACTAAATTTTTCTTTTTGTGTCGTTAGACTCTTTCAGATTGAAGGCCGCCAGCAGCTGCTGACCACTGAGCTGTCTGATCTTCAGAAGAGGAAGAAACAGGCGGAACAAGAGCTGAAGAGAAACTCCTGCCTTCAGACATCCACAGTAAGTGAGCACAGCAGGAGTCTGTGTCTTTTAGAGGTCTGATTGTTTTCCAGCTCCACTCTGTTATTATTGGGCTGTACTAGAGTAGCTTTGCATGAATCACAGGTTAAAATATTACTTTTTAAACTTATACTGGGCCTTATTACATCTCCACTGTCTGAAACAAGCAAATTTAGCTCTTTCCTCTCCCTTTAAGCCAACTTTCTTCTGATTAACTGAACATTGCAAACACGAGAAGTGGGTGGGATCCTCTCTTAGATGGTGCTGATCCCAAGGTCATGAATCAACGTCTGTGTTCGGGCATGCAGCGTTTTGAAACAAGACTGATGATGAAAGTGGCTCAGAAGTTAACACACACAAGGCCAGAGATAAAACCAACAAACTGTGCCAGTGTTGAGGAATCCGATTATTGAAGCAAATAAGTCATAAATCTCACTGTCTTTACTCAGAGCTGCTCCTTCTGAGCCTTATGTTAAAAACATTTTCCATTCCTTTGCATCGTAGCTTCAGTTGTCTGCTTGTCGGGAGCTTCAGGCCTCGATCACTGAGCATTTGGTCCAGTCTGAGAGGCTGGTGTTCCAGGAGGAGGCACTGAGCACGCTCCATAATTTACTGACCCAAGACTTGCAAAGGTACCAGGAAGAGATAGAGAAACTGACCCATTTCACACAGAAAATACTCGGAAAACCCCACAGGTACCCAGCAACACAAATGATTATTTAGTGTACGTACCTGACAAAGTAGTAAAGATCAGGTGGTTTTCTTACATTAATGTCTTTTAAGATTCACCTTTTTTTTTCTCTTTCAGGGCAGACAGAGAGGAAACCTTTACCAACAGGCAGAGCGAAGCCAGCATGCAGGGAAAGAACGAGACAGAAAACAACATGGTATGGTTAACTAGCATTTAAACTTCCCTCACAGCATCCACAACGCTGTTATCAGCTCTGACTCTTCTCTGTAGGGTGTTTTTAGAGTCTTATTATTTACATTTTGTTAGTTGGTGGTTTTTTAGGCTCACTGGGGACAGGGAGGTTTTTAAAGAAGGTCTGAGGTGGTTTTTGGGAGACCTACAAAATACTCAAATTCCATTTTCTTTGTGCACACCAGCTCATGGTTTACGTACATTTCAGGCTCAGGTGACCCTCTGATGTATTTGCTAACAGGTCATATGTCAATAAATGGTATTCTTCACACTTATTGGTAGTCTGAAATCACAGGGAATCACAGTTCCCACCCAGTTCACATTGCCAGCAGTTATTTCACCCATTGTGGCTGAAAGTGTCCAAATATGATTCACTTTCTAGGCTTCTGGTCACAGATTTAAACACAACTGTAACAGTTTTATTAGAATCCTGATTTTATTTTTTTTAAACATTTATTTTTTTACTTAATTACTTACACACCGACAAAAACCAATGCAATGGCATTCTGGGGGGAAAAAAAGGTGATTTTTAGCCTGGATTAATTCACGTGACTTTAAATCCTATTGCTTCAAGTACATTTAGACAGTTACTTGTATTATGTAAGTTTTTATAGCCACGGTAAGCTAGACTTCATAAGTTGATGTGTCAGAATGGTATAGTGTAATGTTGACACTATAAGCATGATATAATGCTTTTATAAGGTGTATAGGTGCATAAATGGGTTATTTTTGCCAGTTGGTATCTGGTTGCTAAGCAACATGACAAGGTCATAATATCTATAGATAAGAACCTTCAGGGGCCTAAGATGTACCTGTGTACCAAGTTTGGTTGCTCAGTTGCTGATTGTATAGGAGGGTTGGTGGACAAAGAAACAAATATGTAGACGTGCATTATGGTAAATTTTATGTTTTATTCTGAATAATTTTACACAAGAACTTATCATTCCTAAAAGAAGGCTGACGCGTGAAGTCTCACATTGTGTGCTACACCTGGGAGAAAAAGCTCAAATTGTTTTATTTAAATAGTCTTTGATGACTGAAAATTCTGTATTCTGGTATCATTAAAAATTCTGTTTCTCACCTTAGGTAGTTTATTATAATACTTTTCTAGCATTATAATGTAAAAATCATCCATCACTTTTAGTTGAAATGGGTGCGTTGATAAAGGCTAATAGTGCAATGAACAAAAAATTAAAACAGAAAAAACACAAAGAGATACAGCTTGGTGCAGGTAGAACGGCATCACAGTGTCTAGGTTATTGTGTGTGTGTGTGTGTGTGTGTGTGTGTGTGTGTGTGTCTGGCACTGGTCCAGCTGTTGTCAGTCTTTCTCAGACAGAGTAGAGACAGAGGAAACATCTGCCTGCTCATCTGGCTCTGTCTGTCACACACACACACACACACACACACACACACACACACACACACACACACACACACACACTGTTAGCATCTTTCCCTAAAAAACAAGCCATAATAAACTGACACAGTTGTGACAGGAAACGATGAGGGAAGAAACCTGGTTTGGAGTCTTATTATAACAAGAAACCTGTCAAAGTGTCACAACAGTTTAACTCATGAAGCTTAAACACAAACTGGAGACAGGCCGGCTGCCAACATGCTGCTACTCCCGCACAGAAATACAACATGAATCACGCTGCAGTCTGTACAGATTTCACTGAAGAAATACAAGAAATTTTTTTCAAACATCAGTATGTTATTATTCTGTGCCGTAGCACAAGTCTCAAGGACAGGTGCACTGCAGGAAATAAAAAGGAACCAGAAATCAGTCTGTCACCTAAGAATAAGTATATGATCCACTAGGGTCTGCTAGGTGACACTTTAGTGATCAAGAAGAAATGGTTCAAGAAAAAGTTTATGTTTACACACTAGCTGCAAATAATGCGTTAAAACCTGGGGGGTAAGCAACACTTGCTGACACTTAAAAGCAGGTTTACATTTACTGCAAATTAGATTTAATTATTGTTTATATTTGCATTTTTTGACACCCTTGTTTTTTTTAAACACCCAGGCAGCAGGATACCATCATTTGTCACCTTCCAAACTGCAAAGACGATTTCTTTTTCTTTTCTTTTTTTTGTTTAAAAAATTAAACTTCTTTAGAGTTGGAAAAAGAAGTATTTTAGTTCAGAGCTTAGGCCACCAGAGTATCGAATATTACCTTTTTCACAAGGTGTCTGTGGGCATTGGTGTCTTGGTGCAGCAGGAGGCGGTCTGTGGGGAGACAGAATGACTGTTTTGTTAGCCAGGGGACATCAGAATCAATCAGAATCAGAATCAGAATACTTTATTAATCCCTGGGGGAAATTATTTCATCTCTCTTTGTCTGGCTTTACTTTTGCTTTCGCTCATTGGTTAGCTTTAGGAAAGCAGCATGATTGGTGTTTACAGTCACAATTTACAGTAAACCTACTTGTTGAAAGATGATGCTAAACAGTGCCCAGTGTATTTAAATGTGAAGAAGCATCTGCATGTGATGGACTGACATTTTTAAAATCCTCCCAAAGAACACGGGGCACATGCCAAGGACATTTAGCAAAACAGCAATGTTTAGGTTTTTCAGGAGTTAGAATGGACTGGAAACCTGGTAGTTCAGTTTCAAACCTATACATCCATTTTCTGCAACTTATTCTGGTTCACTGGACAGAGACCAGACCTCGCTTCTGGGTGATATTGAAGCGTTTCTAAGCCGTATTTTGAGGTGTCCTGGATCTGTCCGGGCTTGAAAGATATTCCCGAAACACCTCACCTAAGAGGTAACCTGATGGGATCTTTTTGAAATCTTGCGCCTCACATTAGGCCCATTCTAATGTATTAGTATTAATACTAATATCATTAGTATTAATACTAATATCATTAGTATTAATACTAATATCATTAGTATTAATACTAATATCATTAGTATTAA
>NW_005187417.1:1759583-1777351 GCF_000239375.1 Pundamilia nyererei
TAATACTAATATCATTAGTATTAATACTAATATCATTAGTATTAATACTAATATCATTAGTATTAATACTAATATCATTAGTATTAATACTAATACACAGCTCTACACTGCTTCCTCCATTGATTTTAAATTTGAATGTTGCTCATATTTAGCAGTTCGATCAACCAGTCGATGCTGTATTGTAGCATGAATTAGAAAAAACACATGGCCCTTCACTTATTTGTGCACTCTTGGTGTTAATGATTGAACTTTGCTTATTGCAGTCTGTCCCGACTTCATCCCAACTCCTTAAGCTAGTTTACATTTTCAAAGCTGCTCATTTGCTAATTAAAACACTTTAAACTTTATAATTGGGACTCTACAGTCATTTCTCATTCTGGTTGGTTAGAGAGGCTCCATTCCTTCCGCTTTATGAAACTACGGTTATTTGTGCCAAATTGTGATCTGCAGTTTAACAGAAATATGCTCCTGTCACCTTCTGACTGAGTTTGGTTTCTGACAGCTGAAGTCCCTAGTAATGTGGCTTTAAAAGGAAATAGGTCAGCTTGTTGTAACACTGATTTTTACAGCTGACAGATGTCACAGAATTTGGCTTGTGGCATTTTATTTATTTATTTATTTTTTAACCCTGATGCCCAAAATAATTTGCTAATACAGTGGGAAGTGAACGACTCTGCAGTTTCTGTTTTGTGCTGGAGGTCTCAGTGGACCGGCAGGGCAGTGGGGATTGAAACGGCTGGCGTCTTCAGCCCCGCTAATGTAGGCGAGCCACGGTGACCTGAGAACCTTTTTATCAGATTAGCTGTAGTTAATCTGTCAGAAAATGGATTTGAATAATTACACATAATTTTGATTAGATATAAATCTAATAGATTTAGCATAAATAAGGTTTTATAGATACAGTGATCCATCTGGGATTTATGATTTTTATATTAGACCACTTTTCACTGTGGGAATCACTATGTCCACGTGTGTATTTTCTCTGCTATATGAGATACCAGTAGTTGTGTCACATAAAGCTGCAGGTGCAGATATAAAGGAGGTTTAAGCTTTTAAAAGTCCCCGCAAAGACAGATGCTAAAAGCATTAATGTGTATAACTTATAGTCCAAGTCCTGTCAGACTGCGCAGACACGATTTGTTTGTGGAGCAGCTGGATGGAGCCAAAGGTGTCCCCCTTCCATCAAACTGCACTCAAAGAGAGAAAACCCCTCTGAGTGATTATAAAAAACACACAAACTACAAAATAAAAAATAAAAAGTCTGTAAAAACTGGACACAGGTGCAATTAGTCATCAGTTGAGGGCATCTGGGGTGTGAAACAGATAAAAGCTCTGCAGCAGTTTAACCTCGTGGGAAAATGTTGTGGAAACACATGTTGTGAAGTTCAATCTAGGATGAAATGATTGTATTTGCTATACAATACTATACCTTGGTTCCATCATATTATAACTTTTTGTCCATGCAAACATTATTTTGAAGTCTACTCATTGAAATCTATTCTGCATTTTACCTCCATGCTGGCTTTTAGTACATTTTCCCTACAGTGTAGAATTCAGCTAAATAATACAAATTCAAAACATGTAAATAAATCCGGCGATCATATGTCTGAGCTCCTGTTTGCTATTCCCACGTTAAAGAAAGAGACATCCAGGATTAGTTCGACCAGATTCCAGCCTGGTTTGTAACAAATCTTGCTGTTGAAAGGATAATTGTCGGCTAAACAAAGTGCAAAAACAGGCAGGCCTTGAGGACAGGGCGAAGGGTTGGTTGATTAATCTCTTTTATTTGCAGCCATGGAGATGGGAGGAGTGTGGGGGGAGGGACAACAACAACAACAACAACAGAGGAACATATTGCTAAGCAGATTGCCTCGGGCCAAACGTGGCTTGACGTTTTGCTCTCTGCGAGACACGTACATGTTCAACACAGCACTGCAGCCACTAATTGGTTATTTATTTATTTATCTTATTTCTTCTAACGTTCTTGTTTTTACTCTGTATGCTTAACTTGCTTTGGAGAAAGTGGAGGGGATTGAGGAAAGTTATGAGCCTTGACAAACACTGAGGGTAAAAGTCACATTTGTGCTGAAAAAGGTGAGAAGTGGAATTATATACAGTACAGTGAAAAATTTCATATTAAGATATAACCCATAAAAGAACAAAGAAAAGTACTTACATTAAAAAAAATCAACCAATAAAGATGAAACAACCAATATACTGTAAGCCAAAAATGTAAAAGAGGTTAGAAAACCAGCAAAGCCACTCAAAAAAACTGTATTACATAAAAATGAAGCAGATTTGTAATAAGAAGAAGAGAAGACGCGTTAGAGCAGAAACTAGATGACATTCTGCTTTACTTATAAAAAGAAACTACCAATACCAGTTAGAAAATTAGAAAACTATTTAAACTACAAAACAACCTGAAGAAATCAAAACCCAACAACCTAAAAAATGCTACACAACATCCACAAAATGCTGGGAAACAATCAAAACCCAGGATCAGCAGTAACCCATGGCTTGGGATGACCACAAGAAGCTAAAGAGCAAAAGTGGCCAACTTAAAAAACAAAAATACCCGAATAAAACTACAAAAATTAGTAAACAACCTTAAAAATCTAAAACCCTAGAAAACAACCAAATGAAGCCTTAAAAGATCATCAAACGAAAACAGAAAACAATCCAAAGATTTCAACTAAATATGGAACCTAGAACCATGAAAATATAGAATACTGTTTAAACAACCCAAAGAAACTAAAATGCATTACAAAGCTGTTAGAAAACAACACTGAAATCAAAAAGTAAAAGCCAAACAAAAAGAGGGTAAAAACACAACTTAAAAAGGGCAAAAGAATCCAGTAAAGAAAATGGAAGAAGGTAGAAAAGCACCACAAACACAAAGTAGAAGAGAAGCTTTAAAGTGTTCTCTCTTTTCATCCAAACCACTTGTTTTGCCCCAGTTTTCGATGTCACTGTTGATCTTCATCTCCGTCCTCGTCCTCGAAGCTGTCAGGCGCCGGCAGAAATAATGAAGTGTTTGAAATGCTCTAGGCTTAAAGGATGAAGCAGGTTTGGTCCTTACAGTTGATCAAATTTATTGTTTCTAACTTGAATAGTTGTTGTATGTTCTATTGTCTGGCGTGCAGATGGCCACAAGCTGAATCTCTGTGTGATCTCTGAGCAAACAGGCCTGTCTATCACACAAATCCATGTAGACTCTCACAAACATTTCCAGCCCCAGATTAGATTGTTCTTCTTATAACACCTTGGAGAAAGTTAAAGGATTCCACCCCACAAGTTTAGACAGTAGATTATGTAATAGGCCAGAGGAGCACTTGTTATATAATGTCCTGCCTTTGTGTTTCCAGTCTAAGACATTGATCCCAGAGAAATTTCTCATGTAGTTTCAGCTTTGCTTCCAAAATAAATTTAACTGAAATTGCATGTTTCAAACTAGAAGTGATGCTTTCAGAGCAGAGACACAGGACTCGTTTAGGAGTCCTGTGTTGTCTAATAGTCCAGTGGATGCTTTGGATCTGTGTGGATTGTATTGTACCCTCCATGAGTGGAGCGGGATCTGATGAGTTTGGAGCCCAGGTCATCACCTTGGGCTCTTTGTAGAGCTGTTCACATGTGTTTCCTGTAGTGTGAGAATTGCCCTGCTGGAGAAGAAGTTATTAGTCTGCAGCAGTATCTGGGTGATACATGCCAAAGAAACATCCGGATCCCCCCAAAACAAAAAAACACTGAATTGAGATGATCAATGGTTTTAATGTTGTGGCTGATCAGTGTAGGTTCGAGGACTTGAACCCATTCAGTGTTAACCTGAAGCCATTTATTATGAGCCATCGACAGATGGCTGCTCCTCCCTGAGCCTGGTTTTACAAGAGGTTTCTTCCTGTGAAAAGGGATTTTTCCTTCCCACTCTCGCCAAGTGCTTGCTCATAGGGTCTCTTTGATTGCTGGGGTTTTCTCTATATTATTGTACGGTCTTTACCTTACAATGTAAAGCACCTTAAGGGCACTACTATTGTGATTTGGTGCTACATAAATGAAACTGTTTATCCATTCAAAGTCATCCACTTACTGAAAATAAACTACAAAAGCCCTCCTACTGTAATCAGGGTCTCTCATTGTCACAAAAGCACAGCACCTGCTTTTTGATGATACACTTGAGCAGAAAAGCTTCTGTGTCCGCTGAACTTTGAATTCTGGAGAAAAGCCCCGATCACTTCTGCTGCATCAAGCCTCATCGGCAAGGTATTCACTGTATTTCCCAGAGTGCATTGCTGCCTTATATCTGGGTCAGATAGTGCACAGCTCTGCGCCATATGTCTGTACTGTAGTGAGGCCACAGGGAATGGAGGACCCGTGTGTATGTGTGTGTGTGTGTGTCCGGGACTTTAGGGAATTTGTGGTTTTCCTGAATGAAGCTCTGTCTGCCTGTCTTTGTTTTTCCTCTGTCTTCTAACATGAGCAGAATTCAGCTTCCAGCTCCCGTGTTGATTTTACATACTGTAGGTTTTACATGTAGGTGCCAGCTTATCACAAAAATTTATGACCCAAATAAACCTCAGGTTCAGCTGCAATAATTTATTTTTTTCCCACTGTTACAACCGACTGAAAACCCGGCCACTGGTGAAGAGTGTGCCAGGGACAGCTGGATGTGTGTGCAGCTTCATGGTTTTCCATATTGAAATGAACCAAATAGATTTGGTTGGGTAATCTAAAGTAAAAGCAGTGCATTGTGCCTTTGTGAGGGACCAGCTCATTAAGCACTCGTATGGGTTGATGCCCCTGGGAAACAACCTTTGATGCCTAAAATTTGTTCAGTATCTGCCAAAAATATACAGACGTATTCCGCACAATGTGCAATAAATATAATAGCCTTTTTTCTACTGCAAATAAAACGGCTTGTTTCAGACAGCAGATGAACTGAGGGTCTTGATCAAAGCTCAGTATGAGATAAAGAATATTATGAACTGTGAACCAAAGCTGTGAAACTGGAACTTGCATTACAAGGTCTACTTTAAGTTGCAGTTTACGCACGTTTGGGATTTCTTCTGCTGTGTTTTATATTTTATGCTGAAATTATATTCAAATACTTTCTTAACTCACTATATATTCTTAGCAAAACGACCCCAACAGTTTTAAACATTTAAAATTAATATGGAGCATGAAAGTAAATTATGAGTATATCTAAAAGATTCAAATGTATTTATTGAACAGATGTGTCCTGTGATGCCCTCAATTGGGCTCATAAAAAGTTGTGCTCTGGATTATTGCCATCACCATAGTAATGTTATATACAGGACATAAAGACACAAGCACAGCAATGCATACACGTTCTCACATTCACTGCATTCACTGTCTTCTCACACCGCAAGTCCACACTGAGCACGTTCACCTCACAGGGCAAAAATAATAACATTAAAAATCATCAGCTCAGAGCTAATCCCTCCACGGCCTGTAAACATTTTAATACCACAGTGATTAGCAGTGATCCTAAACCCTAGACAGACACCCACCCATCCAGCCTCCCTCCTTCTCAGGCCAGGGCTTCTCTCCCACCGCAGCTTCAGCTCACAGTCCTCGGGGGAGGCGGGCAGGCGAGTCCCTGGATTAAGGCCACTCGGTGCTTTGGACCCTTGAACCTTGAAAGTTAAACCCCTGGATGCTTGCCACTTCATTTCTCTAAGTGGCACCATCCTTCTTGTTATGATTGTTAATTAAAGTTGGATTTATTCAAGTGGCTTTTTGGCATAAAAGGAAAAATCCTGACATTTTCTGTTCTTCTCTCTTTTTTTTTTTTAAGCAAGAGCTGAGCAGATTTTTGAATTTAAGTCCCTGTTGCTGTCCCTTTGTTTATTTACCTATCTACCGTTACATTTCTGTGTGAGAAAGTCAGATGTTGTGATATGAGGTGGGGGTGTAGGGTAGGGCTTTTTTTGTTGTTGTTGTTCAGATGAACGAGCAGATGTTGCAGTTTCTCAAGAGGGATTTATGTCAGGATAGGAACACACTTTCCCACACACACACACACGCACACACACACTGACACACAAACATACGTTCACACACGCTGGGATTCATGTCATTATGTATGCATTTCATCAGTCAACAACATCGATGCACTGTAAAGACATGGGCCAGAGAGAGAAAAACACATTATTAAAATAATGCTTTAAAAATAAACTTAAAGTGATGGTATGTATTTGATGCTAACCATTCTTTGGAGGGTTTTTCTCCTACTTCTTGTAACCACTTTCTAGACTAAGTAACACTTTGTTACAGCTGCTTATATGAACATAGCATTAAAGTCTCAAAAATGATGCTTTAAACCTGCATTCTTTCCAGTGACTGGCAGGGGGCAAAAGGGAATCAATCTGATTATATACAAGTCTATGACAAAATGAGTCTACTGTTCCCCTGACATATGACCTTGGTAAACACTTTCCTACTGAGTTCATAGTTACAGTCAGTAGCTTCAAGCCCCATTTAACACAACATAATTTTCATTTTGTAAAATGTGGACCCATAAATCGAGTAAACATCATCCAAGCAGGTTATATTTATCTTTATTGCCCTACATGTCAAGCAACAAGTGCCCACTTGTTCTCAGTCAGAGCCACACCCCTCGCTTGAACTAGTGATGGTTTACATGGTCTAACCTGTGTTAAATTTATATTGCCAGTCATTTAAGCCACCATCAACTGGGTGTTCAGACACTTCTGTAACAGTTTTTTTAGGGATCTGTTATTGTGTTCACCTCTTTCAGCACACACCCGAGTCGTCTTCCGTACAATCACCACTTAGTCCTCAGCAGACTACCACCAAAGAAGAGTCACAGCAATCCAAGAGAGCCAGTTATAAGAGACCAGTAGGCCTGACTCGCAATTCAGTGCAACGAGCTGGCAGCATCAAAGACCTGATTACTAGGTTCTCAGGTCCGGATCACCAGGTCTCACCTTCCGGTTCTCCACAGAGCCCTATTATGGGAGCTGAACGAGTCCAAAAGTCGGCTTCGATGGAGGCTCTGGAATCTTCAAAGTCAAGTCCATCCACACCGATCAGTGCCAGTCAAGATGGAAGTTCTATTCCCAGCATCAATGTGACTCCACCCTTCAAGGAAACCATTCAGAATGGAGTTGGACCAGTTCAGAAAGGTTCCAGAACTACTCAGATAACATCAAGAATCAATTTTCCACCAGGGGACGGTGCTGAGTCCAGAAGCCAAACAAACACTGGTAGAGACTCAGTGGCTGACTCTGGAATGGGATCGGTAAGAGACCGAAACAAAAAAAAATACTCCTGACCGGCAGTTTTGATGTCCTTGCATGAACAAAAAGCTCTGCAGCTACACTGCGTGAAGATGGCATGACTGCATGGCATTGCAGGTTTACTTAAACGCATTTCTTGCATGAAAAAATCTGCATCCTCAAACTGCATGACGAACTCGAACGCATGAAAACAGCAACGTTTTAAGCATACTAATCAAAATGGCCTAAAACTCCCTGACGGATCTAACAAACTTTGTCTTCAATTGTCTTCCTTTTTTGTGCATGAAAACCTATTAAAACCCATTAAATGTTTACATTCAGTTTGCTTGCACTTCTCTTGAATTCATATTTTCACTTTTGCCCAAATTTACCTTTTAGCTAGGTGCTTTTGATCATGTGTATTTGGAAATGGGAAGGCTTTCAGGTAAATAGCAGTAAATCTAAATGAACCCCTGGGCAAGTGTTTAAGCCAACGCCAACCATAGAAATCAAAGAACAAGTATGTTCTTTAAAGTAATTTCAACATATAATAACGTAGTAATTAACAATTTATTTGATAGAATTGTGTTTCAGGCTGCATGTTGTTAAGTACAGTAAACTCCATCTTTGATACCAAACAGCAGACAGAGGGAACACACAATGAGCTGCTGAGCATAGTGAAGTCTTTCTTTAGTTGGTGGAGGCAAAGCAGAGTTTTAAAAAAAAGGATTCAAAACCTAAAGCTGTTTGGGAACATTATAATAATATATCAGCACTGTGTTCTTTTTGCCCTCTAGTGCTCAGAAAACCATAAGTCTCCCTTTAAAGAAATGTCAGTTAGAACCGGGATGAAATAGCAGAAAAGATAGTATCTTGGTGTTAATTGCATAAAATTAATACAGTGAGCCAAGTTTGTTTCTATTTATGCACATTTTTTCCCAGAAGTCAAATCAATTTGCTATAGTGTCTTTCAGAATGATACATTTTGCCATCTCCTCTGTCATTTTACCTTCCCATGCCATATATTTATTTTCTCTCTGCTGTCAATTGGTGACAACACCATCACATGCTCTGTTAATTCATCCTTCATCCGTCAGTTCTTTATGTTTTCTAACTGGGTGCATTCGTGTTTATATGCTGACTGATTTCGCCCCCTCCGACAGATTCATCCAGGTTTTTCATTCCTCATTTTTCACCTTCTGTCCCTCCAGGAGTCAGAACTGGATTCACACAAGCAGCTGGACAGCCCATCAGAGGAGGAACCCTCCACGCCCAAAGCAACGATAATCAGCCAGAACCCGAAATATCAGCTGTACCTCAACAACGATCTGAAGACCAACGGGTTCAGTGGCAGAGATGCAGATGGTCAAGGAAGCGGCGGAGGATCAATCGGGGAGAATGGCCCCAGGATGTCCCGATGGGAGACCACCCGGATTGGGGCGAACCATTACAAAGGGTCCCTGGAGTGTTTGGCCTCACGAGATTGGGACACTATGGCTGACAGGGTGGGTGATTCAGACCATGTGTTCTGTCTGTATATATGCGTATGATTCAAGATCGCTTTTAGAAAAATTAGATGGCGCCTTACTTCCAGAGTAAAAGCATCAGTTATTAAACAGTGCCCTCTCCTGGAAGAGCTCAGCTTTTAGATTCTTAATTCCAGTTCACAGCAGACATGATCATTTCACTGAGAAAAATGAAAACAGGCACTTCTAGAAAACATTTAAAGTTTGGTGTTTGAGTCATTTAGAGCCAAAGTAATTCAAAAAGGTAACATTTACATTATTACATATTATTTATATCCAAATATCTTACAGAAAACTAGTTTTATAATCCGTTAGTAGATTCCGATCATGTCAAGATTCCTCATTGAATGTTTCAAACTGAATTGCTTTAAATTTAAATAAGTGCACATTTAAGCGAGTGAGGTTCACACAGTATTGCCATTTTTAATATTTGATCCTTTATGTAGCATTAATAAAATAAATCTTTTCCTTTGCAGCCATTGACACGTGCCCAGTCCTGGATGAATCTCAAAAAACAGGTCTAATACCGGCTGTTCTGTTTATCACAGAATTCAATGAAGGCAGCCTTGCATGTCCTCTCTGCACCAAATCAAATCTAATCACCTCGTTTGTCTGACGCGAAAAGCAAAAATATCAAAAAGAGAGGCTCAGTGCAAAGCTAACCCTCTCTTTTTGATGTGAAATGATACCATTGTTTATCGTATGCATAATAATTAAGGACACAATGATTTGTAATTTTACAGCCTGGAATATTACCATCCTGTTAAAGTACTGTAGGTACTGTGGCATTAATGGATGTTTTTGTAGCATCTGTTACTGGTATGAATGCGAATACCAGTATAGAAAACTTGTTTCAGTCTTCACGTTTGTTATTTTAACAGGATTGCTGCACACGTCTAATAAACGCAGCTGCTTTACAGCACACGCCCACCTTTGTTCATTTTATGTTGATGTGAGGAAGGCAATCGTGGCTGTATCTGCACTTCTGAATTCACATTTTGATCCTTGAGCTTTATTTGTCTTCTTTAAGTCTCTACATTTTTGACTTTTTTTTTTTTTTTTTTTACAGATGGGTGTCGTTGACAGCCCCCCCAGAGTGTTTAACAGTCCATACTCCCAAGCCACCTCTTTGGAGTACAACCCCCCTTATCGAATGTCTGAAAAGGTTTGTAAGTTGACCCCCCTTTAATTTTGAAACCACTTCATTTATACAGTGTCTTGAAATGTACTAAAGTTACATTTCTTTCCTAAAATACAGCAGATTCACAGCATGTGTACTTGGCAAAAAGCTTTTAAAGAGTGCCAATAAACCAAATGTTTCTTTTAAACTGTTGCAGGAAATAGTTTGCATTGGTTTCTGCATAATTAATGTTTTGACCAGGATGTGGAGTCACAGCAGGCTACTGACCCTCCTCGGTTCGCCTCCCCTCTTTTCTCCATGTTCAGGGTAAACTGTCTCCTGCCACCTCTGAGATGAACCTGTACACCTATAACAGTCGCAGCACGAGTCCGGTGGGCATACAGACGCCGACCCTCATTTCCCCCCGCCCCCGTTTCTCCACCTACGACACTCTGAGGAGGAGGACGGAGGTCAACAACATGGTACGTGTTTACTGACACACACACACGTGTAGCACATACTCTGACTTCCACACTTTGTAATGGGTTTCTGTACATTTTTCTTGCTACAGGTGGTGCCCACACACTACAGCATGCGCTCTTCCACTCTGGGAGCACCCAATAAAAAAGACTACATAGCAGAACTGACCAAACAGCTGGACACCATACAGAGAGTAAGCCCCGTTTCACTTCTTGTGGATTCAGTCGCCTGGGAAAAAAAAAAAAAGGAGTATAGATTCAAATTAAAACAAATTAACATTAAACAAATGTCTGAGAAATGCAGACTTATAGCATGGGTACCTGACCAAAAAACTCTCAAAGAGTGCCAGTTAGGCTCATTTAACTTTTATTTATCCTGTTATGGGCCCTTTGCGCAGCCCTTTATCCACCGTTTGAAGCAAGCCACTTTCCCTCCCTTCCTTTCCCCCTTAAGTGGCTTTTTTCCTGATTGGCTGCCCCTCTTAAACAGAAGGTTTGAGGAGTAGGTGGGAGTCCATGAATCCTCTCTTCATGATGTCACAAATCTGTTGACTACTGTTCAGCATGAGTCTGATTTAGACCAGATTCACCAGATTTATCAGATTAATGAATCGGAGACCACCAAACAGGACACAAAACAATCCACTGTGTGAGGAACATTTAGCTCCTGGCGGTTTGTAGAAAACTAGATTTTTGATGTGGTGTGTTGTCTCTTCCAGCGCAACCAGTTCCTGGAGGCAGAGAGTGTGGAGATGGAGAAGGAGAGGAACCAGATCAGGTCGGGCATGTGTGGTTTTTCTGTAGTTGTACTCAAAGTCAGCACACTGTTAGCTAACCGGGGGCCGTGTACTTGTGACTTTAAAATTAAGCTTTTAGCCTCATGTTATTTCTTTCTTTTCTTTTTTTTTTTTTTAAGTATATTAAGTCTATTTCAATTTGTTCTTGTCTAAACTGTCTGTGAAGGTTTGAGATGCGCGGCCTGCTGGTGAACAACGAGGACCTGCTGAGAACAAACACACAGCTGAACAACGAGCTGAAGCGGCTGAGGGAGCAGATGATAGAAATGGAGAGAGAGAATCAGTCCGTGGGGGAGCGGTTCAGAGAGATGGAGGTGTGACTTTTCTTTTTTTTTTTTTAAGATAAAAGGATGCATAGAAGTGATTTGTAGTAGTATAAATGTTTGGATGGGTGACACTTGTGTTGTGCTACGCAGATTGAGGTGAAGCAAGCCAGAGAGGTGATGGTGGAGGCCAACACTCAGGAGTACGCCTTCAACTTCCTTGAGCAGTCGCTCAAAAATCGGATCCAGGATGCTGAGGTATGCAAAGTTAGACGGAAGCAGCTAAAATAATTTTTTTTTAAAAAGATCACATTAAAACCTGAGGAGGAACTCGCACCAAAATAATCTAGATAGATAAAAAGGAAAACTGGATTATGGGGTGTACCATATCTTTAAAGTGATTTCCACTCATCCAGATATCCAAAGATGTCATTTACAATTTCTTTGTATTTTTTTAACCAATTTTTTTTAACTTTCTCTAACTATGGTCACAGAGCAGGGAAGGGGGACTCGGGGTACACCCCTGTGTTACTCTTTAGTATAACACAGCACACAGAATGCCAAGAATCCTTAATGACATTCAGTGATAATCCAGTTTAGCCAGTATCCAGCTTGGTTTTATTTGTCAGTGAGGGACTAGATCATCTATGTTACTGCACATTCAGACCAGTAAGAGACACATTTTCTCTTTTACAAAGAAGCTGAACTTTATGCATGTTTTTTGTTTTCAGGAAAATCTGGACAAGCAGACGCAACACGCTCAGACTCTGGCTGAGAAGTTGTGGCTGGCAGAGAGGCAGCTGGAAGACGTGGAGAGTGACAAAGAAAGCAAAGACAAGAAGCTGTCTGACCTCAGCAACACCATCCTCAGGCTGGAGACAGAGGTACGGACATAGTAGACACTGAGGCGATGAGCAGCCATCACCTCAGAATTAGATTTATTTAGAAATTCTCTGAAAAGAACCACATAAATTGTCATCACTGAAAAACCTGACAACCCAAAGCAGTGATTCCAAAGCATAAACTGCACCCCCTGGTGCAGCATCATTTACAGCAACATAAAGTATGTGCAGAAAAGGCTTTTAATTTTCTTTTCCTTTTTAAATGGAGTTGAAATTGCCATCAGATTTTTCAATCAAATTAAAAAAGCAGTACAAAGCATATTATTCTTCATTTCTCCAGCACTATGAGAGCAGTAAAATCTTTCTTCTGCCTCCATGTGGAAAAGGACTCTTAAATTAAAGCGAAAACATTTAAATGTGTTAACCAATTAGATCTTTAAGAAATGTTTGTAGCGAGAATGTGTTTTTTTCCCTATTACTACAAATACAAACTGTATTAAACTGTAATAAGTTTATATCCATTTCCAGCTGGGTGAGGCCATGGCAGCATCCACTCAGGCTAACGCAGAGATGAACCTGCAGCAAAAGCTGCGTGAGGATGCCCAGATGAGGTTGGACGAGCTGGAGGAGTCCCTGCTGGAGAAGGAACAGGAAGTGCAGAAACTGCAGACCCTCGTGACCAAACTGCAGGGAGAGGTATGTTGTAGCGTTTGAGCTTCAGCTGTACTTTGAGACATAGTGGCCTAATAGAGAATAACAGCTGTGGAAACCTTTGGAGTACCCACAGCCTCAGGACCTGTGTGTTTTCTGTATGTGCGTGTAGGTCTCTGGTAAGCTGTTCGATAGAGAGCGTTCGCTGGAGGAGGAGATTCAGCTGAGAGAGAGGCTTCAGCTGCAATGTAAGCAGGCAGAAAGGACTGTGGACGACCTCACCATGGAGCTGCACAGCACGAACCAAACCAGAGACGACCTGGCCAAACAGCTCAAACTGGCTCAGGTACAGTAAATAGTCTGAGGCGAGGCAAGAGGGTTACACTGCATCTTTACACCAGATACTTTATTGAATGTGATCAAAGAAACAGTCAGACAGAAACATTTCTAGGTTTTTGTATAAGATGATATTCACAACCTCTGCAAAACCATAGAGACCACCTAGCTGCCATGGATTGTTATGCTCACAAATTTAAGTTTGAAAAATTCAGCCTTCAGCATCATAAAGGAATAATCTTGATTTCAGCTTTGATTTACCATCCATGTCCAAAACATTTGGTCATTGGAGGGAAATTGACTTGAATTTGGGGCAACAGCTTTTAGCCATTGCTACTGTGCCTCCTTATTAACGTTCGCCTGTGCCATGCTCTTTGGCGGGATGTTGTGGATCCTTGCAAGAGAAATGTGGCCTACACAACTCTAGTTTTCAGAAACTCATTTAGCTGAAGGTTTCTGTCTAATTTCAGATTTGGAAAAAAAATCCCAACTCATATTCAGAGAATGTCACCCCCTGCTGTTACTGTTTTTAGATTGGCGCTGTCATAGACAGCTATCGGTGTGGGCCAGACGACAGCCCACATTAGCCTCATTGACTCTTTATCTAATCATCATGTCTTGCCCTTCACCTTAATTTGCTGAATGAGTCAATAAACATTCATCATTTCAAGGGTAGAAAGCTAATTACCTGCTCAACAGCAGCACACTTTTCTTCAAGCTGTCAAACTGCTTCACATAAAATTTTTTATTTTCAACACTGAAAGAGGAAGAAATGTGAGGGGAAATTTGATATTTTTCCCCTAATACCCTGACTTTGCATGTGGTGCCCACATTTAAAGCTTCAATAAAAACAGCTGCTAATCGTAGTGATTGTAGTTAATAATCAACATGAAGAAAAGCAGCAGATTAATACACATTTGGTTTGTCTAACTGATTCCAGATAAACTACCATATGCGTGTTTTATATACAGCATGTCAGGCTTTTACACACACATGTTAAGTTCACATCCATTGTTGGTTTTAGTCCTTTCTTGTGTTTTTGCTATCACCAAATTCCTGAACATTTCACCATATTTGGATCATGTGACATCCAAAGTGTCTTTGTGTGCATGACCTAATGAGTCAAACAGAGATGTCCACTTGAGTTAATCATTCATGCAAACCATCAGAGTTTGGGGTTAATGGGGTATTAATTATGCAAATCCCGCTTAGCAATCAGCAAGCTACAGTGATTCCATAATCCTGTATATACGTCACGTCACCATTTCTGAAGATGCTTAATCTGTTCCGTTTTCAAAAATAACCCGAGTGTCAGACATTTTAAAGAGTGACCTCACAGGCTGTTTGAGAGGGATTCAGATCAGAAGTTTACTTATTTTTAAACTTTCAGGAGAAGCTAATCGACCTAGAGAGCGATCTGGAGGAGCTGCATGACAGCGAGCAGAGATGGGCCGCCAAGCAAAAGAGAGCCATCGATCAGGTAGATGTGCTGGGAACAGGAAGCGTATCAACTGAAAACTATTCGTATAGAACTGATTTGATTGGTTACTGACACTCTTTTTGTGTTTTGACCTCCAGACCGAGCAGCTGCAGCTGAAGCTGATTCAGGAGAAAGATTTGAACGAGCAGCTGGAAGTTGAGAAAGTGTCAATGGAAAGACAGGTAATCTGTGTGGGCTTATTTCTAGTCTTTTTATGCATGTGATAAGTGTTTGGGCCTTAAATTCAGAAGCCAATATTATATTATATGCATTTCAATAGAATATATTTACTTTTTCTGTGCACCATTCTCATTTGCCATTTTGTGAAAATTAAGCAGAACATTTCACAGATAAAACAAAAACTTGCCATCACTTTGTGGACAAAAAGACGAATCAGATCTTATTAGTGTCATTTCTAAAAGAAACACTCATAGCTGCCATGGTTTCCTTGTATTTAGACATTTTTATACACAAAATAATGTAAATAAAGAGACTTTTTTCTGTGTTTTGAGTACTAATAAAGTGTGTTTGTGTAGCTGCGTCAGCTTCGTCTGGAGGTGGAGGAACTGCGGAGCAACAGAGTACAGGAGGATGTCATCTCTAAGACGGAGATCAGAGTCAAGGAACTGGAGAACTCACTGAGGGTTGAGGAGAGGTCAGTTAAAGATCTTCTCTGTGACCGAGGACAGCCTGCAGACTTTGCAGGAGTACCCGCACGTGTTAAATGGCTTTTTGCTGTTACACTACAAGTGTGTGTTTCTGCGCAGGAACAAAGCAACTCTGACAAACACCAACAGTAAGCTGGAGAGGAAGATCAACGAGCTGAGTGATCAGATGGAGGAGGAGCACCGGATAGCTACTGAACAGAAAGACCTGGTAATACAGACACACATTTGTACAAACCTATAAAACAGCATTTCTGTCTCAGACACCCCCAAGTGGAAAGTGTGCGTTAGCTGAAATATCCAAAGCTTCAATACTACTAATTCTTAAATCACCGATTATTATTATTATTATTATTATTATTATTATTGTTATTATTATCATCATCATCATCAGCAGCAGTAATTTCCATCCTTCTACTACTTTATTTTTACTAACCTTATATTGTATTTTAAGTTAACATCAACTAGTTTTTGCTCTCTGGGATCCACCCACTATTTGGATGTATATTTGATTTCCTTTTATGAACATTTTTTTTTTAAGATAATCATAGAAACAAACTTCCCCCGCACTCTTTTTCCTTTTCTAATGGGACGTATCTGTATGGTGAATTGTTGACTGATTGACCCACATAATGGATTAACAAACTGTGCAAAAGTGGCAAATGTTTTTATGTCGTGTACACTAACCAGATGATCTGATAATCTGTGATCTGTTCTCCAGATGACCCAGAGGATCCGCTCTCTGAAGCGCCAGCTGAATGAGGCCGAGGAGGAGGCAAGCAGGAAGGAGGCACAGTACCGGCACACCCAGAGAGAGCTGACTGAGGAGAGGGAGACAACCAGCCGCCTACAGAAGCAGCTGCTTGACCAACACCTGCAGACCAAGTATGAACTGTACTGCATGCATGCAGATGGACTGTTGATAGCTCATAATGCATAACAGCTACTTGACACTTGTATTTTCTTTCATGATTTCTCACCTTGCAGATTTCGTTTTTTTATCTCCTTACATATGTTTATGTACCCTCTCATAATTTTGATGGCAAACTAATAAAGCTTCATCTGTATCCCTCAGGCGTAAGGAGACCATGACAATCCGTCAGACTCTGGATAACCTGAGGTTGGACCTGAGTGACGATGACGATGATCTGACACTGGAACATAGTACAAATGTCACCAAAGTCTAAAAACCCCCTCACTCTAAATTCCCTCAGCGGGAACAGTGTATAACCAAATGAAAAGATTTTTTTTCCTTCCAGGTTTTATTGTTTGTTTGTTTTTAAACAGGAAATGTCTACAGGATAGTCACTCTTTGATACCATCAGGAAAATTACATTTCTGAAAATCTGAAAGGACAAAACAATCCTGCATGTAAATGCACCACAAGTCCTGTACTTTACTGTGTTAGTGCTGTTGTGCTAAAAGCTGAAATGCATTTTTTTCCCTTTAGATGCTCTCCGTGTGTACTAAAGTGTGATTCTCTGCCCACATTTTAAATGTTAATTCAAAGGGTAGTAACTCTTGTTTGTCTTACCTGGGAGTGGCCCAGTGAAAACCATTCCTCAAGCGTCTCCTATAAAGCTTGTGGAGTTGATCGCCCTCTTCTGTTGATCAGGAAGAAATTCAACCGTGTAAAGTGAACGACAGAATCACCTGGTGGACTTTCTGCCTCCCTGTTCTCCTTAAAGCCACAATCTGCTCGTTTGCCAAAGAAAATAAACCTACAGGAGTTTGCTGCAGAGACATGTTGACACTTATACTGCAAAAGATGTAACTGCTGTGACACCACCCACCTATCATTCAGAGCAGTCACACCCTTAAACAAACTTGCTTTAAATTTTAATAAGTTACGCAAGTTGCAAGTTATGCAAAAAAAAGTTTTAAACTCATTTCTGAGGGAAAGCCAGTCCCAAATGGCCATTTGAGGAAATATTATTGTTTAGAGTACTGACATAATAGGGATTTGATTAAGGTGTAGTTTTGAATCCATTTGTTCCACCCAACTACTCAAGTCTTTTAGAATGGGCTTTAAACCAGTAAATGTTCTAAATTATCCAGGTGCACAAATGTTCCAAAGACTTCTGGTGATGATGGGAAAGAGGACTTTTTCAGTTCATATCTCAGAACGCAAATAATGATTCAAAGAATCAGAGCTCTCCAATCTCTCAGCTTTTGTATTATTTGATGGCTCTTTAATGGCAGTTCTTTCCTAAAGAGGGTTTTTTCTACATTCATACATGCAGTATTTGGATTTTGACATATTAGAAGAAATAGCAAGATAAATCTGGTACATGTGAGGGATCTTTAAGTAACTGTGTAATTCAAATCAAAGCCCATTAAGCAATTATTTATA